>NC_050580.1:38498635-38726135 GCF_011100635.1 Trichosurus vulpecula | reverse complement strand
TCTGGCTGCTTGCAGTATTTTCTCCTTGATCTGGGAGCTCTGGAATTTGCTGACAATATTCCTAGGAAATTTCTTTTTGGGATCTATTTGAGGAGGTGATTGGTGGATTCTTTCAATTTCTATTTTCCCCTGTGGCTCTAGAATATCAGGGCAGTTCTCCTTGATAATTTCTTGAAAGATGATATCTAGGCTCTCTTTTTGATCATGGCTTTCAGGTAGTCCAATAATTTAAAATTTTTAAAATCCTCCTTGACCTTATCTAGGAATGTTTTGGGCTTGAGACCAGTTCATATTACCTTTTGTGGTTTCAGGTGTGGGTATAGTGTCAATGCTATCATCTGCTGAATTCGTATTTTGATCTTCTCTATCCCCATAATATGATTCAAAGATCTTTCTTACTTTTATAGATTCCTTTTTCATGGTGGTTACTATTTTCCAGGCTTTGTAAGTGGATCTCTGCTTCTGGGGTGCAGGGGTCTCTGTCCCAATCTTCTTGTGCTAGGTACTTGGGGCCTGGTTACTGGCTTTTGGTGTTGTGGCCTCTGGTTTTGTCAGCTAGAGGCTATAACGCTTCCAGTCACTTGGTGCTGAGCTGGAGTTGGCTGGTGCATGCTAAGAATCGAGGTCCAGTGAGGTCTTTCTGAGTTTCCCTGGGGGTTCACCATGAAAGGTATGGGGGAGGGTGGCCTGACTGCTGGAAGTCTCCTCTTCAGCTAGGGATGTGCTATAACATGGGTGGTCTCAGTCGTTTTCCTGGCTGATGTCTGCCAATTTCCATGGCTGTGCAAAGGTCATGCTGGGTCCTGCTGTTGGTGTTTGCCAGCTGTACCCCTTTGGAGCTCAGAAACTCCCACTTGTCTGTTAAGGTGGGGCCTGCTGGGATGTTTCCCTGTACTGGTTTCCTTCTACCACTACGACAGAGGCTGTTACCCCAGCATCCCAAGCTATAAGATTACTGAAACTTCTGGATCCTCTTTTTCAGGGTTTCTCCTAGGGAAGTATTCTCTGAGTTTATTCAAGTGATGGCTGAGAGTTGTATTACCTGGTGATCATGGCTGCCAGAAGTTTAAGAAGGGAGAGAATTTTAGAATGACTCTCAAAGCAAGTATTATTTAGGACAGGGTAAGGCTGAGCAGTTGGACCCCACATGCCACAGAAGAAATAACTGAAAACCAACCCTTTGTTTTCTTGAGCTTCTCCACGAGGCATTGGGCTTCTTCTTGTACTCTCTCTTCAATGGTTCTTTTCCCCATCCCAAAATTCCTTAGGGTCATGAGGGAAAATCTGTGGATTTATTTCCACCTCTCCCCATGACTAGAAAAAACTTCTAGATGAAGGAGAAGAAGAGGACACTGATTATTCCAACACTGGAGGTGGTGGAGGGTGTGCATGGTAGTTATGGGTCTTTTGGCTTAATTCATTGATACAGTTTAATTTCATTCAATTCAAACCAAATGCAATGCAGCATGGTAGGTATGAGGTACCTACCACATTCAGGTCTTATTCTACGTGTTGAGAATAGAACAATAAAAATGAAACCAGTATCTATGCTCTGATGGGAGTAGGAGAGGACATACTCTGACATTCTCTTTTGCTTTTTAGTGACTCTTTTGAATAAACTATATTAAACTTGTCCTTTGACTACATCTTCAATTATTGGTACAATTCCTCTGTCTGTAAATGCATCACCTTGATCAATTAGAGCTTCCTTCATAATGTTATATCCATGTAGCACCATGATGGGCAGGGTTCCAGTATAAAGAGTATAGATGGGGCCATATTTTTTCAGGTAGCTGTGAAAAGAATGCCAAGATATATGAAGAGGTTGAAGGTGAAACTGTAGGAAGTTGGAATTTACCCCCACAACTACTTCACAAAATATCGTATGCATGGACCTGTATCTTTACCTATGCATGCATGAGACCATATGTTGTTAATGTATTCTTGGTATACAAAAGCATAAGCTGTGGGACAACAAAGTAGTATTTTCATTCCTTTTAGTTTACTCCTTGGGAATCCCTGTCATTATATGGCACAGTATTCTTCTCAGGTTGTTTCCTCGTGTGATACATTGGTGACGTTGTAGTATAAAGAGACTGTAAAGAGGGCCTGGGATAGAAAATGTTGACTAGATAACCCATGGAATATTTGTAAGAGGAGATGGAACAAAAGTTACACAGGATGCAAATATGATTGTCATCTTCTAACTAAATATCTACTCTTGTTGTCTCTCCATTTATTTCTTAATTTTTTTGCATTATTTCTTCAGTCATCAGCTCTGAACTCCAGTTGATCTCTCTAAAGTTACTAATTATTTCTGAATAGTCAAATCTGATGACCTTTTCTCAATCCACATTCTTCTAGACCTCTTTAGAGCATTTGACACTATTGTCCACCATTTTCTCCCACAGATGCTCTTTTCTCTGAATTTCTCTACCTTCTCTGTCTCTGTCTCTGCCTCTGTCTCTCTTTGTCTCTCTCTGTCTCTCTCTCTCTTTCTCCTTCTCTCACTCTTTTACCTGTATGATTGTGCCTTATAAATCTCATTTACTGGATCATAGTCTATATTGAACTACAAATCCATGACTTTCTCTATATTTCTGTCCTTGGCCATCTTCTCTTCTCTCCCTACACTCTCATTCTTGGTAACATAATCATTATTGTGACTAACTCCCAGATCTATAAATCTTGGCCTCCTATCATTCTTGAATATTCATAGGAATCCTGCACAAAATAAGTATAAAGCAAAATCCATTATCCTTACCTTAAAAAGCCACTCTCTTCCAAACTTTCTTATTTCTTGCTAAGATACCACTATATAAGCAAATGTTTGACCATTTTATTCCCCTGATCAACAAACCTCAGTGGTTCACTATTACCTCTTGGACCAAATGCAAACTTCTTTCACATTTAAAGTCCTTCACAATGTGGCTGGAACCAACCTTGTCAGTGTTAGTAACACTCTTCATTTAGTCCATGTTTCTTGCTGTTTCTCACAGAACTCTGTCTTCCACCACCTTGCTTTTGTAAGGCTTTTGTAGTCCCCATGCCAAGGATGCATTTTTTCCTTCTCCCCCAGTTGACAGTGCCTTCCCCTCCAAATATTACCTTATATTTATTTTTAACATATTTTTTTCTGCTTACTTTGAAAATTCTCTCATTTCCCCATTGGTTTCTTCCCCCAATCTATATCCACACTATAAATTTGGGTTCTCAGAGGAGTAACTCCTAAAGCTGTCTGAGTTCTATGAGGAGAGGTAACACAAAACTGTTGTATATGTATGGATACATGTGGTTAGGACAACTCACAACTCTGGAACCCTTTGGCATCTGACCTCACAAAGGTTCACAAATGGGTTAAGTTAGAGAGTGGATCTATTGATAAGCTAAGCTGCTCAGAGAAGACTGTACTGGAGCATTGTGATGTAAGAATACCTTGTCGTTAAGTCAGAGTGCTCCTCCACTACAAGTCAGGTGCATATCTGCTGGACTCAGTTGGATTGCTTTCTGTTACTGAGCCAATCCGATACTTGGCTGACCCAGGGTAGTGGCAGTCTTTCAGAAAAGCCACAGATCTTTACTTGAGAAACTATGGAAGCTCCTTCAGTTCTCCCATGTCTGGAGTCTGAGGGATTTTTGTCTTTCAGTCAACAAATGTAAATATAGAGAGGTATACAGAGCCACCATTTTATCAAACAACTCTGTTAAACACCAGGTGTCAGTGCAGAAAAATACAGTCATTCTTCCACTATGATGTGAGTTTTTTTGTTAGATCTACTCTTTCACTGAAATATTTCACTGTAGTGTAGGATGATTAATGTGCAATTCAATAAATACTTATGTATGGAGGCTAGGTAATGTCCTGGCTATGTCCTTCTGTCAAATAATTACAAAACAGTTCTTGGTCTCAGGTTTTACCAGATATAAATTCCAAAGTTCTCCTTTCAGTACAAATGAAACACTGGGAAAGAAAGTATTGAGATGGATTTTGTCCTGGATAAGTGCCTTGTCTCTATAGCCTGCTAGCTTTGTGTTTTCTTTTTTATTTAATATTTTTAGTTTTCAACATTGATTTCCACAAGACTTTGAGTTACAAATTTTCTCCCCATTTCTACCCTCCCCAACCCTAAGATGGAATATATTCTGATTGCCCCTTTCCCCAGTCTTCCCTCCCATCTTTCAACCCACTCCCCCTCCACACACTTTCCCCTTATTTTCTTGTAGAGCAAGATAGATTTCTATACCATATTGCCTGTATATCTTATTTCCTACTTGCATATAAAGCAATTTTTTGAACATTTGTTTTTAGAACTTTGAATTTTACATTCTCTCCTTCTTCCCTCCCCACCCATACTCATTGAGAAGACAAACAATTCAACATAGGCCACACATGTATCATTATGCAAAATACTTCCAAAATAGTCATGTTGTGAAAGACTAACTATATTTCCATCCATCTTACCTGTCCCCCTTTATTCAATTTTCTCCCTGGATGCTGTCCCTTTTCAAAAGTGCTTGTTTTTGAATACCTCCTCTGCCTATCTGCCTCCCTTCTGTCATCCTCTCCCCTTTATGTCATTCCCCCCTACTTTTCTGTAGGGTACGATACCCAGTTGAATGTGTATGTTATTCCCTCCTTCAGTCAAATATGATGAGAGCAAGATTCACACATTCCCTTTCACCTGCCCCTTCTTACCTTCCATTATAAATGTTTTTTTTTGCCACTTTTATGTGATATAATTTAAGCCATTCTATCTCTCCCTTTCTCCTTCCATCAATACATTCCACTCTCACCCTTTAATTTTATTTTTTGGATATTATCCCTTTATATCTAACTCACCCTGTGCCCTCTGTCATATATATATATATATATATATATATATATATATATATATATATATATATATGTATGTATGTATGTATGTATATGTATATGTATTACTGAGAAAGATTGCATGAATTATAAATATCATCTTTCTGTGTATGAATACAAACAAAATGTTTCAATGTTAGCAAATCCCTTATGATTTCTTTTTCTTCTTTACCTTTTCATGCTTCTCTTGATTCTTGTATTTGAAAGTCAAATTTTCTATTCACCTCTGGTCTTTTCATCAAGAATGCTAGAAAGTCCACTATTTTTTTGAAATCCCATATTTTACCCAGGAGTATTATACTACGTTTTGCTGGGTAAGTGATTTTCGGTTTTAATTTTAGCTTCTTTGACCTCTGGGAATATTATATTCCAAGTCCTTCGATCCCTTAATGTAGAAGCTGCTAGACCTTGTATTATCCTGATTGTTTTTTCCATAACACTTGAATTTTTCTTTCTGGCTGCTGGCAATATTTCCTTCTTGACCTGGGTACTCTGAAATTTGGCCTCAATATTTTTAGGAGTTTTCTTTTTGGGATCTTTTTCAAGAGGTGATTGGTGGATTCTTTCAATTCCTGTTTTGCCCTCTGATTCTAGAATATCAGGGCAGTTTTCCTTGATACACTCTTGAAAGCTGACATCTAGGCTCTTTTTTGATCATGGCTTTCAGTTAGTCAAATAATTTTTAAATTATCTCTCCTGGGTCGATTTTCCAGGTTCGTGGCTTCTCCAATAAGATGTTTCACATTGTCTTCAGAAGATAACCTGGACTCTGCACCAGCAAAGAGATCCCTGCACTCCTGCTCTGGACAGCCCCTTGATTACTCCTACTTTCCATGTGCTTGGAACTCTACAAGCAGTTTCCACTGGAGCTCTGGAAACAGCCACTGGTGCTTCCTGCTGCTGCCACCACAGGCACCTCCACCTCCCCCGGGGCTAGGGCCGGACCTTTCACTTCCCTCACCAAGATCCAGCAGTTTTCCTACTGACCTACTCTGTTTCCTTTGGCATTTGTTGGCTGAGAAGTCTGGCAACTGCCACAACTCAGTGATTCAGGGTCCTGAGGCCTGTTCTGTCCAGTCTGCTCTGGCCTACTCTGTCCTCGTGTGGCCCACATTTGGGCTGTGCTTTGCTTCCAGCATGGTGCAGTAGACCCTTCCCAATGAGCCCTAAGGCTGTCTTGGGCTGTATACGTGTTTCCATCTGTTATTTAGTGGGTTCTGTAGCTCTAGAATTTGTTTATAGTCATTTTTACAGGTGTTGAGTGATTTGGGGGAGAGCTTAAGTGAGTCCTTGTTTTCAAGCCTCAATCTTGGCTCTGCCCCTGTTATTATGCTTAGTGTTTACTATATTCATATTTCATATGTGTTTTTGCCCTTCTCAAAAATAAAAATTATCAAAGATTGGGCAGAGACTGTATCAATTGTGTGTTTATATCAGTAATACTTTCATTAGTGCCTGGGATGCAGTACATGCTTTTTAATTTGTTGAAAAATCCAAATAAATATTCATCAAAGTAGCAAAAGCTTTGAAGGAAGATTTCTCTGGAAAGATTTTGAGAAATAAGGGCATTTGAAGAAGATGGAAATGTATGACCAAGAGCCGCATGGTTGGAAATTTCAAAGTACATCAGTGAAACTGTTGGTTTAGCCTGTCTCTTTGTTAAGAGAGGGGCAAGGGGAGAGAAAGAGAGGAAGGGAGAGAAAGAGTGAGAGAGAGAGAGAGAGAGAGAGAGAGAGGAGAATTTTTTTATATATTATTTTACATATTATGATATTTCATGAGCAATGACTCAGATATTATATTAAGGAATTATGGTGGAGTGATGAGAGCCCAGAATATGTCTTTGTATAATGGTGAACTTCAATAGGTGATTTGTGAACCAAGACTTATTGAAAACAAGAAATTGGATGAGGGCACTGAGAATGCTTCAGTTAAAATAGAGAAAGGAGGAAAGCAGATATCATGTAGTATGAAATCTCTAGGGTCAAGGAAAAGAATCAAAACACCCCAAATATTTAGGTCTTGTGGCTTCAGGTTGGAAATTATCTCAGTTTGACTCTAGGACTCTAGCACAATGAAACCAACAGAAAAAGTAGTGGAAGAATTATGTGTTAGAACTGGATAGAGGATTTTTAAATGTTTGCTTTGGAGTCCAGATTATCTGTATCTGAGAGGAAGGGAAGGGCATGGTGCTGAACAAATAACCACAACATTCTTGATACCCTCTCTATCACCAGGGGATAAATTTGGGAGAGGCCAGAGTGGATAAAGTTTGTTTCTTCACAGGTCTAAAGATCAATAAAGGGTATTCTAAGATGTATGGTCAAAAGGTTAGTTCACAAATCTAGACTTCTATAATGGATATCAAGACATAATAAAGAACAATCAAATTTTAAAAATAATGAAGGGAAGAGGAAGTAGGAAACTGGGCAATCAAGAAATAGCTTGAGACCTTTTTCTTCTTGATTTCTATGACACTGGCCTCTTCTGCTTCTTCTGCTTATCCTGCTACATGTCTGGCTGCTTATTATCAGTCCCCATCTCTGTGTGATCATACATCTCCTGTCCACTAAGGCTTTTTTGTGTTCCCTTTTTATTTCCAGTCCCATGGAGACCTCATGACCTGCAATTACACTCTCTAAGTAGGTGATCTCAGAATCCATGGTTTCAATAATCATTACTAAGCAGAAGAATCCCACAGCTATATGACTACACTTCATCACTTTTGAACTCCAGGCTCACACAGCCAATTGTTAATAAGTAATTTCTCAACCTGGATGTACATTTGGCCTTCCAAATTTAACACATCCATAATGCAACTAATTTGTTTTCCCCTAAAACTACCCCTCCCTCCAAATTTGCCCATTTCTCTTGAGGGCACCCAAGAGGTGTTGTTTCTCTAGGAGGCACTTCCATTCATCCTGACTGCCACAGATTTTTATTTGACTTTTCATTATTACTTAGTATAGATAACCAATTGATTATGTGCGAGTCTTGCAAATTCTACCTTTATGTCTCCCATATCTATTCTGTTTTGCCTCTTCACTTGTCCATTGACCTCCTTATGACTCTTATCTTCTCATGCTTAGGCTATTCTAATAGACTAGTGACGCAGGCACCCAAACTAGCTAACACAGCAAGTCACTGGGAGGGAAAGCGAAGACAGAATGTGACAGACAAGTCAAACGACCACAAAATTCCCTTGGAAACTGATGGAGATAGCCCAGAACTACTGCTCAAGAGTCTTTGAGATTGAACATTTCATGTCAATGACCCCTGCCCCTAGGCCATTGGCTCTACTTCCAACCCAGGCCAAACAGTTGTCCTTTCAATGAGGAGCAATCACTGTGGAGAAGGAACTTACCATCTTCAGCACTACCAACACTAATTACTAAACATCTGACCCCAGCAGGCAGGTAAACTCAAGATTCCTTGAAGTGGCACCTAGCTCTGCAGACCACTTTTAATACTTTCATCACAGCTTCCCCCAACATCAGCCCTGGAAAGAACCCCCTGGCAACTGCTTCTGTAAATGCTGAAGAAAAGAAAAGTCCCACCACCAAATTCCTGCCACTATGCAATGGTTCAGTATGAAAAAAAGATACGACTTTTCTCAGTGGAATTGACATTAAATGTGCTGCGTTATCATCAGTTTTATTAATTTGTCTTAAAAACAAGATGGCTGCTGGAAAGCAGGGACTTGCATGAGCTCCACCACCCAGGTCCCTCCAACCACCTATAAAAATGGCCCTGAACAAATTATAGAACAGCAGAACCCATGAAATAGCAGAAGGAAGCAGGGCTCCATCCCATGACAGCCTGGATGGTTGTGGGGTAAGGTCAATCACATGGAACTGGGAGCAGAGCAGAACAAAACCCAGCGTGATCCACGCCTGGACCAATCAGACTGGTAGCCAGGTGGTACAGTTCCTAGAGACCTGAATTAGTGACCTGTGGCAGTTACCAGACTTCTCAATCCACAAACACCAAAGACAACAGAGAAGGTTAGTGGGAAAGGCTGCAGGGACACAGTAAAAGGAGTTCACAGTTCGGGCACCACCCTGGGGTCAGTGGAGGTGATGCAGCTCTGGGGCTGCTTACAGAGCTACAGCTGCAGTTGCTTCTGTCCCCAGGCCCAACTAGTGGGAGGAATTAAGCGTCATATCTGAGCAGGCGAGCAGAAGCAGCTTAGATCTGAGTCTGATCAGGGTTGTTGGCTCTTCGGGGAGGAGGAGCGCTGGTGTGGCAGAGCTTGCTGTGCAGAAATAGCTCTGAAAACAACAGTGCAGCCTCTTAAGCTTGGGACAAAGTACTCTCTACTCTACAAGCAGTCAAACCCCAACGAAAACTCAAGGGTCCAGTAGTTGACAGGGAACATGGCCAGTCAGCGAAAATACACTCAGATTCAGACTCAGACTTTGGAATCTTTCTTTGGTGACACAGAAGACCAAAATATACAGCCAGAAGAAGTCAACAAAGTCGAAGAACCTAATTCAAAAGCCTCCAAGACAAACATGAACTGGTCTCAGGTCCTGGAAGAGCTCAAAAAGGAAGTTAGAGAAGTAGAGGAAAAATTGGGAAGAGAAATGAGAATGATGCCAGAAAACCATGAAAAAAAAAGTCAATGACTGGCTAAAGGAGACCTAAAAAAACACTGAAGAAAATAACACCTTAAAAAAACAGACTAAGTCAAATGACAAAACAGCTCCAAAAAGCTTATGAGGAGAAGGATGCCTTGAAAGGCAGAATTAGCAAAATGGAAAAGGAGGTCCAACGGACCACAGAAGAAAACAACACCTTAAAATTCGATTGGAGTAAGTGGAAGGTAGTGACTTCTTGGAAAATCAAGACATTATAAAATAGAACCAAAGGAATGAAAAAAATGGAAGAGAATGTGAAATATCTCATTGGAAAAACCACTGACCTGGAAAATATATCCAGGAGAGATAATCTAAAAAATTTTGAACTACCTGAAAGCCATGATTAAAAAGAGAGCCTAGATATCATCTTTTGAGAAATTATCAAGGAGAATTGCCCTGATATTCTCGAGCCACAGGTCAAAATAGATATTGAAAGAATCCATTGATCACCTCTTGAAACAGATCCCAAGAAGAAAACTCCTAGGAATATTGTCCCCGAATTCCAGAGCTCCCAGATCAAGGAGAAAATACTGCAAGCAGCCAGAAAGAAACTATTTGAGTATTATGGAAACATAATCTGGATAACCCAAGGTCTAGCAGCTTCTACATTAAGGGATCGAAGGGCTTGGAATATGATATTTTGGAGGTCAATGGAGCTAGGAATTAAACCAAGAATCACCTACCCAGCAAAACTGAGTATCATGCTCCAAGGCAAAATATGGATTTTCAATAAAATAGAGAACTTTCAAGCTTTCTCAGTGAAAAGACCGGAGCTGAATAGAAAATTTGACTTTCAAACACAAGAATCAAGAGAAGCATGAAAAGGTAAAGAATAAAGAGAAATCATAAGGGACTTACTACAGTGGAACTGTTTTGTTTGCATTCCTACATGGAAGATAATATGTATAATTCATGAAACCTCAGTATTAGGGTAGCTGAAGGGAATATAATTACATATACATACATACATGCATACATATATGTATACACACATATACATATACATATATACATACACACATATACATACATTATATACATACATATAAACATACATACATATATGTATATATGTGTATGTGTATGTGTGTGTGTGTGTGTGTATGAAGGGCACAGGGTGAGTTGAATGTGAAGGTATGATAACTAAAAAAATAAAATAAAAGTAAGGCATTATTCAGGAATATATTGAGAGAGGTTGAAAGGGAGAGATAGAATGGGGTAAATTATCTTGCATAAAAAGGGGCAAGAAAAAGCAGTTCTGTTGGGAGGGAAGAGGGGGCAGGTGAGGGGGAATGAGTGAATCTTGCTCTCATCGGATTTGACCTGGGGAGGGAATAACATACACACTCAATTGGGTATATTACCTCATAGGAAAAAGGAGGAAGGAGATAAAAAGGGGTGACAATAGAAGGGAGGGAAGACAGGGGGAGGAGGTAATCCATAGCAAACACTTTTGAAAAGGGCCAGGGTCAAGGGAGAAAATTGAATAAAGGTGGATAGGATAGGATGGAGCAAAATATAGTTAGTCTTTCACAGCATTGGTACTGTGGAAAGGTTTTACATGATGGTACACATGTGGCCTATGTTGAATTGCTTGCCTTCTTAGGGAGGGTGGGTGGGGAGGGAAGAAGGAAGAGAATTGGCAACTCAAAGTTTTAAAAGTAGATGTTCAAAGAAAGTTTTTGCACGCAACTAGGAAATAAGATATACAGACAATAGGGCATAGTAATCTGTGTTGACCTACAAGAAATCCAGGGAAAAGGGGATGGGGTGGAGTGGGTGACAGAAGGGATGGTTGACTGGGGAATGAGGCAATCAGAATATATGCCGTCTTGGAGTGGGTGGGGAGGGTAGAAATGGGGAGAACATTTGTAATTCAAACTCTTGTGTAAGTCAATTATGAAAACTAGAAATATTAAATAAATTAGATTTTAAAAAGCGAAGTACAAATAAAAAAAATAAAATCATTGGTCGATTTATCGTCTACCTTTCTAATTTGTTTTTTAAATTCCTTCTTGAGCTCTTTCAAGAATTTTTTTGGGGCTTGAGACCTGTTCATATTACCTTTTGAGGTTTTAGATGTGTGTATACTTTCAATACTGTCCTACTTTGAATTTATATTTTGATTTTCCCTGTCTCCATAATAAGATTCTGCGGTCTTCACATTTCTAATCTGCTTATTATTCATGGTAGTTGCTCATTAAAGTGGACCTTTGCATCTGGGGCACAGGGGGCTCTGTCCCATGCCTCTTGTTGTGTTAGGGAGGCCTGGTTACTCTTTTTGTGTGCTGCAGCCTCTGGCTCTGTCAGCTAAAATTATACACACACACACACACACACACACACACACATATATATGTATATACATATACATACATAGACATATATATACATGTACATGTATACGTACACCTATATGTATATGTATGTGTATGTGTATATGTATATGTATATGTATACATATATGTATATGTATATGTATATGTTTTGCTGAGCTGGAGCTAGCTGGTGTGTGCAGAGGCCAGGTGTTTCTGAGTTTTCCCAGGTTTACACTGAAGCTCACTGCATGGGGTGTGGGGGAGGGGTGGTCTCGCCATTGGAAGTCACCTCCCCCAGCTAGTGCTGGAGAGGTTCAGCCACTGGTGGACTCCTGCGCTGGTGTCTGCCTATTCCCCTGGATGTGCAAAGGCACATGTAAGGTCCTGGTGTTGGTGCTGGCTGGCTCCCCCAGCCAACGAGGCTGAGCATTTCCTCCTGGTCTGCTGAGATGGGACAAAGATGGGGTTTGCTGGAATGACTCTGTTCCTGCCTTGGACCCCTTTAGCCACTGCAGGAGGGACCCTTCCCTTTGATCTTCCTAGCCTCCTGAGCTAAAATACTGCTGTACTCCTAAGATCCACTATTCCAGGATTTTTCCTGGGGCAATATTCTCCAGGTTGTTCAAAGTTAGCAAGGAGGGAATGAAAGCATTTGACTTGTCTGTGGGCTGATATCTCCAGGAGTAGTTGCTCCTCCTGCTGCAGGCTCTGCACTTTTGTCTCACCCAGTCGTGAGAGACCCCCTGACATGGGCTTAGAGGTTTGGAGATTTTTGCTGCTACAGATGACTGAGTTCACCAGGGCTGGGCCACTTTCGCTCCACTATGGCCGAGTCTGTGGTATAGCTAGTGCGTTCAGTGACCTCCCAGCCAGACACAACAGAGCCTTCCTGTTGACCTTTCTGGGCTGTCTTGGGCTGGAAATGCACCACACTCTATCTCCCAGTGGATTCTGCCTTCTCAAAATTTGTTCAAATTCACTTCTTAGTTGGAAGTGATAGAATTTATGGGAGAGCTCTGATGAGTTGCTGCTTTCACTCAGCCTTCTTGGCTCTGCCCCCTTACCTCATTTTTCAAATGCAAAAACCTAATACCTGAATGATTCTGTGATTTAGTGCCACTGTTGCTTCTCTTTAGTTCTTGAGGTCCATGACATCATCGAGGTGATGCCATGACTTGGCAAGTTAATTCAATTTAAGTGGAGAAGGCCTGTGCAAAGCAAAATTAACCAAGGGAAAGGACACTCACTCAGGGTGCATAAGACAGTAATGCGAACAACAGAGAGGATGCAGAGATGTTCATTTCTCATTTGCTTCTTTTCCCAAGGAGAATGATACATTCTCTAAAATTAATGAACAAAATGACTGAACCCTAGGCTGCAGGGCAGGCCAAACTTCTCAGCCTTGAGCCTAGAGGCCATGGGGAAACATTGGAAAGAGAATGAGGACAAGTCTTTCCTTGATTACAGCTCCTAACTGTACCATAAATTATACAATGCAATGTGGCACTTTACCCTGCCAAAGACCTTAGGTTTCCTTGTGTAAGTATGCATGGAAAGAATGGCAATTCATAAATTATTGCTAAGTGGTAGCTTTTTCTGCATTCTTGTCACTTCTCAGGAAGCAAACTCAAAGTTCATATTATGTTCCACATGTTCCCTAATATATCAATCATATTAGAATAAATTATGTTTTTCTCTTTTTGTAATTTTTGAAAAATTGGATCCAAATTAAAAAAGAGAAACAAAACAGACAAATACTAAAACTAAAACAATACAAAAGAAGAAAAGAATAAAAAACATTGCCATGTACACTGCAGAATGTGAGAGAGGATTCAAAATATACAGTAATAAATTTCTATTTCAAGAAAGCCTATATAATAAACACTAAACATTGTGTTGAGAGCTGTCCATCTCTTGTTTGCTTCCTTATAAGTTTTATTTTGTTCTCTCCTGTGAACTTTTTACTTTGTTCTTTTTTCCCCTTCTTCCCCACCCAAGATGGCACAATTACTTGCAGATGCACACAAACATATACATGCAAATATATACACATATATACATATAAAGATATTTACACACAAAGATAAACACATGAACACCCATATATGTATACTTAGATATCGATAATCATACTTAGGTATAGACATAGTCATTCATATGGATCAATGTAAGACTATACTAATTTTTCCTGTTTCTCTGAGGGTGGATAACCTCTTCCTTTATAAATCCAAGTCTTTCCATATTTTTCCACGTCCATCAACTCATCATTTCCTATACCACAACAATATTCCCACCTTACACTGTCTAGTTGTTTTAAATATTACAAAACAACATTGATAAGCATGGCTGACATATAGTGTAGGTTCCCTGTTTTTCTCATTTGATTAAATTTTAGCCTTAATTTTGTCTGAGATCATGATTACTATTCTTGCTCTTTTTTCCCTAACAAATTCTACTCCTCTTTATTTTATTTTTGTGCCTGTATCTTGTTGCTTATAACTTTCCCTCCTGACTCCTCTATTTTACTTCTATTGATACCTCACCTTCCTATTACTTAACCTAACCCTCTCAGAGGATTACCTAACCCCCCTCATCCTCCCATTCCCATAAATCAGAACACCCTTCTATACCCATCTTTGACCTGTTCCCTCACCTTGCACTCTAAAGATCCTTCCTTACCCTTTACCCCATTCTCCTAGTGTTTTATTTCATTACAAATTTAAAAAACATTTATACTCTTCTAGATATATAGGTATTGTTCCCTCTTTAGCCCATTCCTGATGAAAATAGGTTTGCAAAATTAATAGCTCTCCTCCCCCATGTAATTCTGCTTTGTTGGTTCTTCCTCTCAAATGTCATTTACATAAAATAATTACTCCTTTTAGCTGTTCCTAAATTGTTTTACTCTTAAAAATCATATCATAATCAAATCTACCCCAATGTTTCTTATGAACTACCCAATTACTAATAGCCATCTCAGATGTATGTTTTACCTTTTACATATATAAAAGGTAAACAGTACATCCTTATTGAGTCCTTTGTAATTAGTCTTTTCTATGTACCTTATATTTTATTGGCTCTTGCATGTCAAATCTTCTATTATGTTCAAGGTTTTATATAAAATGAAATCTTGAAAGTCTGATGATTCAATAAATGACCATTTTTTCCCTTTCAGGATTATGCCTAGCTTTATTAGATATGATTTTTTTCTGCCAGAAACCCAGTTCATTTGTTCTTTAATATATATTGTTCCAACACCTGGAGTCCTTGAATTTTGGAGATTTATTTTACTTTTAGCTTACAACACTGGTTCTACAAAATTTTGAGCTCCAGATTTTCTTCTTCCCCTCCCCCTATCCCTCCCCAAGATGGCATGGAATTCGATATATCTTCTACATATAACTTCGCATTGAACTTATTTACACAGTAGTAAAGTTGTAAAGAAGAATTATGACCAATTGAATTAATCAAGAGAAAGAACAGTCCAAAAAAGGCCCAAAAACCAAAACAAAAGAGAAAAAAAAACAAAGTGAAAAAAAAGGTGAGCATAAAGCATGCCTTAATCTATATTCAGACTCCATGGTTCTTTCTCTGGATGTAGATAGCATTCTCCATCATGAGTCCTTTGGAGTTGTCTTTGTACCTTGTGTTGCTGAGAAGAGCAAAGTCTGTTGGGGTTATTCCTCACAGAATCCATATATCTGTGGTTGTGTATAATGTTCTCCTGGCTCTGCTCCACTCACTCAGCATTATATCGTGCAGGTTTTTCCAGGTTATTATGAAATACGTACCATCCCCATTTCTTATACAATAGTATCCCATTACCTTCATATACCACAACTTGTTCAGCCATTCTCCAATTGATGGGCATCCCCTTGATTTCCAATTCTTTGCTACTACAAAAAGGGCCACTCTAAATATTTTTGTGCAAATGTGTCCTTTTCCACTTGTGTGATCTCTTTGGAATACAACCCTAGAAGTGGTATTGCTGGGTCAAAGAGTATGAGCATTTTTATAGCCCTTTGGGCATAGTTCCAAATTGCTCTCCAGAATGTCTGGATCAGTTCCCAGCCCCACCAGCAATGTGACAATGTTTCAATTTTCCTACATCCTCTCCAGCATTTATCATTTTCCTGTTTTGTCATTTTAGCCAATCTGACAGGAGAGACGTGGTACCTAAGAGTTGTTTTGATTTGCATTTCTCTAGAAAGTAGTGATTTTGAGCATTTTTACATATGCCTATAGATATCTTTAATTTCTTCCTCTGAAACTGCCTGTTCATATCCTTTGACCATTTCTCAATTGGGGAATGACATGTATTCCTTTAAATTTGACTCAGTTACCTGTATATTTTAGGGATGAGGCCTTTATAAGAGACACTGTTTGTAAAGATTTTCTCCCAGTCTTCTGCTTCCCTCCTAATCTTTGTTGCATTGGCTTTTTTATAGAAAAACATTTCAATTTAACATAATCAAAATTATCAATTTTTGTATTTTTTAATGCTCTCTATCTCTTGTTGTGTCATGAATTCTTTTCTTTTCCGTAAATATGATAGGTAAACTATTCATTGCTCTCCCAAATTGCTTATAGTATCAGTCTTTATTCCTAAATCATGAGCCCTTTTTGACTTTATTTGATATATTGTGTAAGATATTGGTCTATGCCCAGTTTCTGCCCTACCATTTTCCAATTTTCCCAGCAGGTCTTGTGAAATAGTGAATTCTTAGCCCAGAAGCTGGATTCTTTGGGTTTATCAAAGAGTAGATTGCTATTGTTGTTGACTACTGATCCACCACTCTGTTTCTTATCCACTACAAGATAGTTTTGATGACTGCTGCTTTACAGTACAGTTTAATATCTGGTATGGCTAGGCCACCTTCTCTAGCATTTCTTTTCATTAATACCCTAAATATTCTAGACCTCTTGTTCTTCCAGATGAATTTTGTTATTATTTTTTACAGCTCTGTAAAATAATTTTTTGGTATTTCATTTGGTATGGCACTGAATAGTTAGATTAACTTAGGCAAAATTGCCATTTTTATTATGTTAGCTCAGCCTAACCAGGAGCAACTTATATTTTTTCCATTTATTTAGGTCTGACTTTATTTGTGTGAAAAGTGTTTCATAATTATGGTCATATAGGGCCTGGGTTTGTTTTGGCAGGTAGACTCCTAAATATTTTATAGTGTCTACAGTAACTTTGAATGGAATTTCTCTTTCTATTTCTTTCTCTTGGGCTTTGTTAGCAATGTATAGGAATGCTGAGGATGTGTGGGGGTTTATTTTATATCCTGCAACTTTGCTAAAGTGGTTTTATTATTTCCAGCAGCTTCTTTACTTAATTCTCTAGGTTTCTCTGAGTAAATCATCATATCATCTGCAAAAAGTGATAATTTAGATTCTTCTTTGCCTAGTCTAAGTCCTTCAATTTCTTTATCTTCTCTTATTGCTACAGCTAACATTTCTAGTACCAAGTTGAATAAAGGGGTGTAATGGATATCCTTGTTTCAACCCTGATCTTACTGGCAATGCACCTAACTTATTCCCATTACTGATTATGCTTGTTGATGGTTTTAGGTAGATGCTATTTATAATTTTAAGGAAGGCTCCATTTATTCCTATGCAGTCTAGTGTTTTTAATAGGAATAGGTTTTGTGTTTTGTCAAAGGTTTTTTCTGCATCTACTGAGATGATCATTTGGTTTCTGCTGGTTTTGTTGTTGATATGATCAATTATACTAATAGTTTTCCTAATATTGAACCAGCCTTGCATTTCTGGAAGAAATCCTATCTGGTCATAGTGTATTATTCTTGTGATAAGTGGCTGCAGTCTTTTTGCTAATATTTTATTTAAAATTTTTGCATCAATATTCATTAGGTGAATTGGCCTATAATTTTCTTCATCTGTTTTGACTCTTCCTGGTTTGGGTATTAGTACCATGTATTGTCATAAAAAGAATTTGGCAAGACTCCTTCTTCCCATATTTTCCCAAATAGTCTATAAAGTATAGGAATTATTTGTTCTTTAAATGTTTGATAAAATTCACATGTAAAACCATCTGGCCCTGGAGATTTTTCCTAGGGAGTTCATTTATGGCTTGCTCAATTTCTTTAACTGAGGCAGCGTTATTTAGAAATTTTACTTCCTCTTCTGTTAACCTGGGCAATTTATGGTTTTGTAGATATTCATCCACATCTCTAACGTTGTCAAATTTATGAGCATATAATTGGGCAAAATAATTTCTAATTATTGTTTTGACTTCCTCTTCATTGGGGTTGAATTTGCCCTTTTCATTTTTGATACTGGTAATTTGATTTTTTCTTCCTTTTTCATTTTTTAAAATTAAATTGATGAAAGTTTATCAATTTTATTGTTTTCTTCATAATACCAACCCTTGGTTTTATTTATTAATTCAATAGTATTCTTGGTTTCAATTTTATTAATCTCTCCTTTGACTTTCAGTATTTCTAATTTGGTATTTAATTGGTGATTTTCAATTTGTTATTTTTCTAGCTTTTCCAGTTGCGTGCCCAATTCATTGATCTCCTTTTTTCTCTCTTTTATTCGTGTAAATATTTAGAGATATAAAACTTCCCCTAAGAGCTGCTTTTGCTCCATCCCATAAGTTTTGGTATGTTGTCTCATTATTGTCATTCTCTGGAATGAAGTTATTAATTGTTTCTCTGATTTGTTCTTTGGCCCACTCATTCTTTAGAATTAGATTATTTAGTTTCCAATTAACTTTAAGCTTATTTTTCCATGGTTCCTTATTACAAGTAATTTTTATTGCATCGTGATCTGAAAAGTATGCTTTGACTACTTCTGCCTTTGTGTACTGGATTGTGAGGTTTTTATGCCCTAGTACATGGTCAGTTTTCGAGTATGTGCCATGTACTTTTGAGAAGAAAGTATATTCCTTTTTATCCCCATTCAGTTTTCTCCAGAGGTCTATCATATCTGCCTTTTCTAAAATTCTGTTCACCTCTTTAACTTCGTTCTTTTTTATTTTGATGTTAGATTTATCAAGTTCAGAGAGGGGGAAGTTGAGTTCTCCCATTATTATAGTTTTGCTGTCTATTTTTTCCTGTAACTCCCTTAACCTCTCCTCTAGGAATCTGCATGCCATACCACTTGGTACATATATATTAAACAATGATATTGCTTCATTGTTTATGGTACCTATTAGCATCATGTAGTGTCCTTCCTTATCTCTTTTGATTAGATCTACCTTTACTTTTGTTTTGTCTGAGATTAGGATTGTTACACCTGCTTTTTTTTTACTTTAGCTGAAGTGAAATATAATTTACTCCAGCCTTTTACCTTTACCCTATGTGTATCCCCCTCTTTCAAATGTGTTTCTTGTAAACTGAATATTGTAGGATTATAGTTTTTAATTCATTCTGCTATCTGCTTCAGTTTTATGGGAGAGTTCATCCCATTCACATTCATAGTTATGATTACTATCTGTGTTCTTTTCTCCATCTTATTTCCTCTCTGTTTGTGCTTTTATTTCTCCCTTTCCCCTTCCACTCCTCAACAAAGTTTTGTTTTTGATCATCACCTTCCCCAGTTTACCCTCCCTCTTGATTTTCCTCCTTTATCTTACTGTTTTCCACTTGCTACTTCTTCCCTCCCTTCTGAGCATGCCCTTCCCTTTTTCCCCCTTTCCCCTCCTCCCTGCCTGTAGGACAAGTTAGATTTCTGTAATTATCAGGGTATGTTATTCCCTTCTTGAACCAAATCAGATGAGAGTAAAGCTCAAATACTGCTCTGCTCCATCCCTTCTTTTCCTCAACTGTAAGGTGTCTTTGTGCCTCTTCATTTTTACCTTTTTCTACCACCTCCCTACCTCTTCTCCCAGAATCCTCCCTTTACATTTCTTAATTATGTTTTTTATTCTTATATCAGGTATTTAATACATACATCCACAGTATAAGTGTATCCCTTTAAATTGTCATACTAACTGTACTATTCTCAAGATTCACACACACACACACACACACACACACACACACACACACACACACATATATATATATATATATACATATATATATATATATATATATATACATAAGATGATATTATCCTATACAAAGATGTAAATAATTAGCCCTTATTGATTAAGGAGTTTTTGGGAATTATTTTCCCTCTATGTACCTTTTTGCATCTCTCTTGAGTTCTGTATTTGAAGGTCAAATTTTCCATTGAGTTCTGGCCTTTTCATCAGGATGGTGTCAAATTCCCTTATTTCATTGAATGTCCATCTCCTTGTCAGAGAAATTATTCTCAGTTTTGCTGGGGTGTTGATCCTTGGTTGTAATCCCAGCTCCTTTGGCCTTCAGAATATCATATTCCAATTTCTCCTGCCATTTAATACAGAACCTGAAAGAACCTGCATGATCCTGCCTGTATTTCCATGATATTTAAATTGTTTTTTTTTTGGCTGCTTGAAGTATTTTCTCCTTGACTTTGTAATTCTGAAATTTGGCTACAATATTTCTTGGTGTTTTCAATTTGGCGATGTCTTTTAGGGGGTGAACAATGGATTCTTTCAATAACTATTTTACCCTCTGATTCTAGGACTTCTGGGCAGTGATCTTTAATAATTTCTTTGAAGATATTGTCAAGGTTCTTTTTTTCATCCTGGATTTTTGGTAGACAAATAATTCTTAAATTGTCTCCCCTGGATCTATTTTCCAGGTCAGTTGTTTTTCCAATCAGATATTTCACATTTTCTTCTATTTTTTCATCCTTTACATTTTGTTTTACTACTTCTTGATGCCTCATAGAGTGATTAGCTTCCATTTGCTCAATTCTAATTTTCAATGAGTTGCTGTCTTCACTTTGCTTTTGAGTCTCCTTTTCCAATTGGTTGATTTTACCTCTCAGGGTATGATTGTCTCTATTTAGATTCTGAATCTCCATAACCTTTTCACCAATCTTATTTTTTAAGGACTCAATTTCATCAGTTTTTTTTTCCAGTTTTTCTTTTACCTCCCTAATTTGGTTTTAAAAATATTCCTTTAGCTCTTCCAGTAATGCTTTTTGGGCTTGAGACCAGCTCACATTCCCTTTTGAGGTATTCCAAACTGATGATTTGATCATGCTTGTCTCCATAAAAAGAATCAATGGTCCTCAGTTTTTTCATGTTCTTCTTCATGTTGGTTAGCTTTTCCCTGGCTTTACAGTGAATTTCTGCTTATGGGGCTCAGTGCTCTCTGCCCCAGGTTTCTTGTTCTGGTGATTGTGAGTCTAGCTCTGGCTTTGTGTATTATAGCCTTCAGTTTCCTGAGGTGTGCGGGAGGGGTCTGGGTGCCTGAAGTCTCCTCTTCCCCTGGGGCTGCTCTCCAGCACTGTTGTTCTTCAGCAATGGTCCCAGCTGTTTGTTGTCTGTGCTGGTGTCTGCCCCTTCCTTTGGTTGTGCAAAGGTATGTCTGGGCTCCTGGTGTTGACCCCTGCTGGCTCTGCCCCTCTGGGACTCAGGAACTCCCACTGCTTGGCCACTGAAGCCCCACTTCTGTCTCCTCTATTCCAGTGTTTTTTTCCCAAGGAATTCTCTTGGTCAAGGTGGGAGGGTTTAGAGCCATTTACCTGGCCTTATGCCTCCCAGAAGTTCAAGAAGATGCGTTTCATACCATTGGGCTGTAAGCCTCAGGAGTTGATGTCTCACGGACTGTGGCATTGTGCTGCTGCCTCTCATGGCTTCTACAGACTCCTGTCCTGTGTTGGGAGGCCTGGGGATCTCCGCCTGTTTCAGTTGCTCAGCTTTCTCCCAGTCTGGGTCGCTGGCTGGTTTCCACAGCTGCTTCCACTTCAGTGGTGTCTGGTGCAGCTCCATATGCCAGGTGCTCTGCCAGTCTACAGATCCATCCTATCCACCTTTAAGAATCTCCTGGCTTGGAAATTTGCCCCACTCAGACTCCTAGTAGCTTCTAACTCTCTTGAATCTGCTCAGATGCACTTTTTTATGGGTATCTGACCAAGCCTGTGAGACAGCTCTGGTAAGACGTATTTTCAAGCAGCCATCTTGGCTATGCTCCCAAATGGAGTCTTTGAAAGTGTCTCTGCAAGTAGGTCTCATGTGATTCTAATCATGGCACCCATCAAATTTAATTTTTTGTTCCTTGTTACTCATAATACTTTAGCCTTGACCTAGGAGTTTTGGCATGTGACTCTATTATTCCTATGGATTTCCCTTGTAAGAACTGTTTCAGGTGGTGACCAGTGGATTTTTCCTGTTCCTACTTGCCCATCTTATTTTAATGCTTCAGGGAAATTTGCTTTAATTATTTCTTGTATCATTGTGTCAAGATTTTTTTGATCATAGCTTTCAGGTAGTCCAATTATTCTTATGTTTTCTCTTCTTGATCTATTCCCCAGATCAGGGTTTTTTGCCTTGTGAGATGTTTCCCATTGTCTTCTGTTTTTTTCTATATATATATATATATATATTATACATACATATATTATATATACATATTATATATACATATACATGTATGTGTATATATACATACATGTATACACACATATGTATAAAATTTCTTTATCTGTCATAGCTTCCCTGGCTTCCCCTTGCTCAATTCTGATTTTTAGGAGTTGTTTTCTTCCTTGAGATCCTGGATCTCCTATTCTAATCGGTTGACTTTGTTTTCATAATCATCTTGCTTTTCTTGGATTGTTCTTATTTTTTTTTAGTTTTTCCTCAGTCTCTCTCATTTGATTTTTGAAGTCTTTTAAATGTCCTTGTATGAATTATTTTAAGCTGCTGACCATTTGACATTACTCTTTGGGGTGGAAGAGGGTTTCTTTGCTTCAGTATTCCCCTATGAATATGAACCCTAGTCTTTTCTATTCCCATAGTAATTCTCTATGGTTTGATTCCTTCTCCTTTGCCTGTTCATGTATATTTTTTTATTTGTAGAAGCTTAGTTTTTGTAGTCATCTCTAGCCCTGGCATATGGGGGATGATGCTTCTGCCCTCACATTCTTTTTCAGTTCTCCCCCTTGGCTTGGAGCCAAAATCATCACTTCCAGCCTTTCGTAAGTGCCCATAGTCTGTGGTCTCCCCACCCAACTGCTTTTGCACTCATCTGAACAAGCCCTGCTTCTTTCTTGCCCCCAGACACATCTCCACAGCACAACTGCATCTGGCATTCCTTGTCAGCAGAGATTCCCTCGATCTACCCTGGCTCAGATGTCTGACTCCTCTCACTGTCCCTTGGGTAAAAGTTCCTTTGTCTGGTGCCAAGGCAGCCTCTTATCCCACCTAACCCACTTACCAATTGTTTAAGTGGACCTACACTGAGGTGTTTACTCTTCAGAGAGTCCAAACCTCATCCCGAAATTTTTCTTCATATCTTCTCTGGTTGTCCCAGGAGTGCCACTGTTCTGCTCCTATTCTTATTTATTTTTACCACTCTATGTTTGCTCTGAGGTGCTATTACTATCAAGTTTGTGAGAGAAATCTGAAGAGCTTGGAATTTTATAACCTTCCTCACTATTTTCCCATATTCTAGTTTTCAAAACACATGTTTTTATTACTTAAGGTTTTCTTTTATTTAAAAGGTCATTCACAAAATATCATATCCATAAATTTACTTTCTGTCATGAAGCAGAATGGCTGAAGTGCTTGGAATTCCATTCTCACATTTAAAATGCAACTGGATTAACCAGGTGTTGGTATTTTTGTTGCTGTTCTTAATCTTTTCCACACTGGAGATGCAAGTGGGTGATCTGAAAGCATCCTTTGATTACAAGCACATAATGCATGTCTTAGATTACGTGTTGGTGTTACACAAATAGTTTCTTATCTTAGGAGCAGAGAGTATGACAGGTGGAGGGAAGGAGGGAGGGAAGGAAGCAGGAAGTGGGAAAGAGGAGGAAAGGGGCCTGTAAATTGCTGTAACTTGGAAACAAAAATAACAGCAAGTAGAGCCAGGAAATCAGCAGTCAAAAGCAACTGGACTGAGCCAAGTGGCCATGGTTTCCAAGAAACCCTAACTCTGCTGGCTTTCTTCTAGGTACTGCTATGGCCAACCTGAAAGCTTTGCCTTTTATTCTCTTGAATATTTTGAAAGTAACCTCTCTCCTGACGAACCTTCATGTTCTAAGAGGCACAGGTCTTCAACCTTAGTGCTACCCATGAGACCTTTCAAGGTTCTTGATGAATCTCAATGAGACACAACATCGTCAGATCCTAGGGCCAGCTCTCCTGACCCATTTTTTAAAAAAAAGTATGATGGAGAGTACAGCATCTCACTATTGACTATTTACAGTTGGGGACGAAAAATACTGGAGCTGGGTGCAAAATATGTGGCCAATGGTAGTAAGTTTTACACTCCTTCCAACACTACACAAAGTCAACTTTATCTGTATAAATCAACATGTAAAAGCTACTTACAAAACACATAATTTTTTTAAAAAAGTGTAAGTTTTTAAAAAGCAAAGACTCAGTGAGCATTTTTTAAAGTTCAAATAGGCACAGATCTGCACCGATGTTCAAGCCCCCAAAGTACCTCATCCCAGTTGTGATAAAACTAGACTGCAGTTTGCAATAGTTAAAAAAATACAACCCTCTAATCTGTCTAATAAAAGGAGTTCCCTAGCAAGAATCTGGGTTTGGGCAGAGTTACAATTGACAGACCTGTGGGAGTGAGGCCAATTAATTCTCAAGGGCAATACCCACTGTCCATATTTGAAAGATACTTTTAAATTTGATTCTATTCTGCTTGTGTTATGTCTGTTCAGGGGAAGGAATTGGGAAGTGAGAGGTAAAGAAAACTCAGTGAACTGGTTGGAAAGGCTGTGCCAGTGTTTGATAGCTAGCCTTAGAGAAGGCATTCAATTCTACATGTAGGTCAATGGATGGTCCAACCTGTTGGGAGTTATTTTTTCCTATTTGCTTCTTTGGAGCCACAGCAACCCAGAACCAAATATGCAGGTCAGAAGAGAAGTGAGGAAAATCCAAAGGAAACAATATTGGAGTTTTAACAAAGTGTAACCAGTGTTTCTAAAGTAAAACAGAGAGAGCTAAGGAGGGAAATGGAGCAGCACTTCATCCCTGGGGAACTCCCACCCTTGCTGATGATGGCAGCTTTCATTCATCTTCAAGGAACCATGTTCTGCGAAAACGAAAGGAAAACAGGGAGAGGAGAGGAGGAGGGAAGCTGAGGAGAGGGGAGGGGAGGGGCCAAGTAGGTGGGGAAAAAACAGCCCAAAACAGGCACTAGACACAACAAAGCCAAGAACGTACTAAAAACCACTTGTTTACAGCTGACATGCATTCACAAGCTCTGTGTTTTCAGTTTCAAGAAAGGAGGAGGACAAATGTTAGGTGTAGGAATGGTAACTGCAGGGTTGACGTCCAGAGCAATGAACTCTACTGCTGTCTTGCTCAATAATTCTCCCCCCATTCCCTTCCAACCTCAAACTCATTCTTGCTCCTTGTGAACCACTTCCTCTCGGGGCCTGGCTCTGCCGAAGATGGCCGAGTTGGTATTGGCTACTTGATTGAGGGGGGTAGCAACTGTTCGAGGTTTAAGTTGAAGTTGGGGCCTCTGTGCTCTTTCCTCTTTTGTTGGTTCTCTGAAATCCATTGAAGAGCCCCGAAGGGGTGGTGCATCTCTAAAGCGACTTCCCACTGGGGGACCACCTGTTCCCTGGTCACCTGGGCGACTGCCTCCCTGCCTCCCAAGAAGTGATCCTTGAAGCCAGAATTAAAGTCATCCATGGAATCCCATCGGCCTCTAGATTCTCGAGAGCCACCCATTCCTCTGTCATCTGGTCCCCCTTTCCTGAATCCAAAGCCACCTTTATTTTGTTTTCTGCCTTCGGCAATGTGCACTCGAAGTGATCGATCACCCAACAGCACACCATCATAGGTCAGAGCTTCCTTAAGGGAATCCCCCTCGTCAAATTCTACATAGCAAAATCCTTTAAATTTACCCATTTCTTTATCTCCGACTAGTCGTAAGCTCCTTACGTTATGATCCTTAAAGATCGCGTCTATGTCTCCCTGAACAGTATTGAAAAGCAGATTTCCTACATAGGCTGCGTAAGGGGGATTTGTTGGCAGCTCCTTCTGACTCCCGGAACCATGGCCGCCAGCTCTACCACGGTACTCTCTGACGCCGCCGAAGTTGCTGTAGGCATAATCGTCATAGGTATCGAAGTCTGCCATATGCTGTCTCCGCTCCGAGCCATAACACATGTTAGAGAAGAATGTATTGTACTGTAATTTGTCCATCCACTCCCCAATTGATGAACACTCCTTTAGTTTCCAGTTTCTGCCACCATAAAAAGAGCTGCTGTAAAGTTTTTTGTAGACATGTGTCCTTGATCTTTTTCTTTGACCTCTTTGGGCTATAGGCAAAGTAGTGCTGTTTCATGGACAAAATAAAGTTAGTATGTTAACTTTGGGGGCACAGTTCCAAACTGTTTTCTAGAATAGCTGGACAGCACCATATGTTAATGTATGCCTCTTCCTCCAAAGCTCTTCCGATATATGCATTATCCTTTTTTTTCCCGTCTGTTTTTACAATTGCTTAGCTGTGAGGCAGAACTTCAGAGCTGTTTGAATTTGTGTGTCTTTAACTATTAGTTATTTGGAATATTTTTTTCTTGTGGC
Organism: Trichosurus vulpecula; assembly: GCF_011100635.1. Lineage (NCBI taxonomy): Eukaryota > Metazoa > Chordata > Mammalia > Diprotodontia > Phalangeridae > Trichosurus > Trichosurus vulpecula. Next base: position 38,699,672 of record NC_050580.1, on the reverse strand, counting down.
ATTAATAGCTTGGACTTCTTCCCCCCAGACTGCCTAAACATGTCCTTTGAAAGTATATCAGTTGGAGAAGAACTAATTGTTCTCTATAAATTCAAGAAACCTTGCTCAGATGAACTATGTTCTTGGGACTTGGAAGGGGAAGAAAAGGGGAAGGGAAGGAAATAAACGTTTTTGTAAGAAACAATACATTTTATTTTTCTGACACCACAGCCCTGGCGTGCGGTTTTGTACCAAATTTAATGGAGCTTATACAGAACGTTTTACAATTGGGAGGGGGTAGGATAGGGAAGGAACCACGAATTAAAAAAAATAAAACAAAACAAAACACCCCTCCCACACACACACTCACACACACAAATAAAATTCCTGGATAGCTTTTAGCATCTGTTCTACTCCCATGTTAATACAATCACTTGGAGGATTCCTAACCAACAAACAGAAAAGAATATTGGGGGGTAGGTGATAAGGGAAATGGAAGGATGGCAAGGAGAGGCAGAGAACAGAATAAAGAAGACTGTAAAACACCAGAGCATCCCAAGGACAATCTTTCCCTCCTGACACCAAGAGAATTGTAGACAGAGAAGAAAAGGTACGTCTCTGCTAGACTATTTTTCCCCCAAAATAATACCAAGTATTGCAGCTGCCAAAGAGAAAAGGAGGACAGGAAGGCAGAAGACAATGAGAAGGGAATAAATTTACAAAGGGTAGACAAGGAAGAGGAGAAGCTGACTATGACCGCAATGTGTGTAGGGAAGAGGCAGACGGTGCCAACAAGCACCCAAGCTGAAAAGAAAAATAAATGTCCTAAACTTTATTACTTTAAAAGAAAGCCCTCTCTCCCCACCCACTCCCTGCTGAACTTAGTTCTTTTTTATGCTTTTCATCAATACTCTGCTCTGAGGTCCCAGTTTGGTTTTTCTATACACTGGAGTTGAAAGAAAACAATCTGCCTATGGATTCTCCACCTAAAGTAAACAGACCAGCATTCATTCCCATTCTCCTCTCACTAAAGTCTCTGCTAAATTCCCTTTTACAATATAGTACAATGCACAAAAAAATAAAACCCCAAATAAAACAAACAAACAAAAAACAAGAGTCTTGGGAGAAGCGAGTCCAAAGGACTTAAAAATACAGAGAATGGTGCAGCTCATGACAAATGGCAATTCTCAAAGTACAGCTACAGTGTCTCAAAAGTAGGTGCCATCATGGGATAACCAAGTCCACAAGATAATTTAAAAAAATAAAAAAACCTGCTGATTATGTGAATAATTTGTTTTTTAGGTAAATTTGAACATTCGAGTATTTTTTTTGTTTCTGTTTTTTTCCCCCAAAGCAGCCCTTTGGTCTCTGTTCTCCTATTTTGTGACCAATTCTACTTCCTGCAGGCCATAAAGCAGCTCTCAGGACCTGGAATGTCATCTTAATAAGGATCAGCACATCCAGTTTTAGCAGCTTAAAACATCATGTTCCCTGGGTTTCCAGTTCCTTGGCTAAATCCACCCATGCCCAAATCAGCAGACATGCCTCGGTGACTCATCTGTGGGGGGATCATGATGTTCTGTTGGGGTCCCATCATGCCCTGCATTGACATCATCATGCCTGGAAAGCCCACATGCCCTGGGTGGGTCTATAGTCCAGCAGGGTCCTGATCTTTGCCAGGAATCATGCCTACAGCAGCTGCTCTGTTGCATATCAGGGTGGGCTAGCCAGGCATTGCAGACTGTGCTGGTGACTTCATCTGATGGTGAGGTCTCTTCATGCCTTGTTGCAGAAAATTGGATGGTCTCGTTGGGTTTTGTCCTGGCATGGACGGAGCTGTACCTAGGGAGATATCTGGAGTTGCCACTGGACCTGGGCCCCCCATGCCAGGTAACGCTACTCCCATTCTTGGGGCCTGTAATGCAATCATCCCCTGCATGTATGAGAACACAGGCCCAGGACCCTGGGGCTGTTTTCAACCTGGGACTGCCCCCAAGGAAAATACTGTAGTTTCTGGCTGGGCTTCTCTGATGGGATAATACCAGACAGATCTGACTCAGATATTCCAGTGGCTCCAGATTGAATCACTTCCTGTAGGTTTGGATCTGTGAAAACTGAAGGCATGTTGTTTCCTAGAACGGTGAAGGAGTCGGGACCCCTTGGGCCTCCAGGCTTACAAAGTGCTGGATCTGTGGAACTTTGGGGCAGGTTGCTAGGATTGCCCAGGGGTCCCTCCCAAGGAAAATCCATGCCTCCTGGAAGGTTGCCTTGACCCACCACTGGGGCCATTGTGGGGAAATGGCACCTGTTGTGGAGGAGACTGTACTGGAGGGAATCCCTGCGGGAAGCCCATTTGTCTTTGAGGTACGATGGGAGGCTCTTGGGACCCATACCCCATCATTGGATTGTGCAACATCAGATCAGGCCCCAGGAGCCTCATGAGGAGGTACACTGGGTCCCACATCATTTGGTGAGGGCATGTTGTTGGAGTGAGTGAGTGGCAGGGTCATTCCCATGGGGCTAAGGGTTGGCATTGGAACTCCCAGGTTTGGGCCTGAAATTTGAGGATTCTGAAGGTTAATGCCCATTCCTGGCATGTTATTTATTGATAGCAAGTTGGCAGATAGAGCTGGAGAGGAGTCATCATCTGAACTGGCCACAGTATTGATGGCATCATGGTAAGGTGTGGGTGGAACTGGGCATCGCAAACTTGGACATTAGAGACCATGATGGAGAGAGGATTCTGGAAAAGGGTTGGTTCTAGAAGCATTGAGTAAGGGGTGCTAGAGGGAAGACTTCCAGGAATATTCACAGAAGCAGACTGGCCAGTAGTGGGAGGTGGAGGACTACCTGACTCTACATTTACCATCATGGCTGGGGAAGCCATAGTGAGACTCGTTTTGTGATTTGGAGGGATCCCAGGACTCTGTAGTGGAGGTTTTGGAGAGGAGGTCCATCCAGGTGAAGGGGCAGGAAGCAATGGAGACTAAAGGTGGACAGGTGAAGCAGCAGCAGACCCCAAGACAGGAGGGGACTTAATAGAAGCAGCAACAGCTGGACCTGCCGCATGCTTGCCAGCTGTGATAGAGTCTGGGGTGACATGAGGTTCCCTGAGGGTGAACCCAACATTGGTGACTGAACCTGGCACATTGTAGGAGACTTCAGAGGATGAAGGCCTGGAGAACGCACCTGTCTAGTGGCAACAGAAATATCCAAGGACTTATGTCTCAGACTGTGTTGAACAGGGGGAGCAGTGTTGAGGCTGGCAGTATTATTGGATGGGTTGAGAGGTAGTGGTGGCACATGGCTGAGCAGGGTGTTAGTCCTTTGGTCAGGCCCAACTGGGTTTCTGAGATTTCAAAGACCACAGTTGACACCCACACCCTGAGACATGGGAAGGAAAGGCCTTGGCCCCAGGCCATACTCCTGCAGAGGGTGATCACCAAATGTCAGGGGCACCATCTTTTGTTGGGAGGGAAGCATGTCGGAGCCACCTGGCTTTCATTATCTACTCAGGACTCACCCTAGCCTCCCTCATTTTCTGAGGTATCATCTGTGGGTTGGAGCCCATAATGATGTTCAGATTTACATCCGCCTTCATGCCACTGGGAACCATCCCAAATTCAAGTTTCTGCCCAGGGCCAATGTGTGGTGGCATTCCTTTTGGAAAGTCAGCCCTGGAAGGGCTTAGGGGTGTATGAGGGAAAAGGGGATTATTCCCAGGCTCCATGTGTCACTGAGACCCTGGTGTCATCCTGTTCATCTTAATGTTGGGCCTGATTCCTACTCTACTCATGGGGGGGGGGTGGTGCTCAGCTGCTTCTCTGCCAGCTCTTGCGGAAACATCTTGTCAGGCAAACTTGGAGGATATGTGAAGTGTTCCCCTTGGCCAGGGCCACTGAAGACCACCTGGCCTGGAGGGAAACTTTGGCCATCTTGAATTTGGGGCACATCATCTGGCCAACTAACTCCAGAAAGACCTGGTCTGGATGCAGGGTTAGGGACATTTGGCCCCTCCATTTCAGAGGTCATCATTCCTGGAAATCCTGGAAGATGCATCTGACTTCCTGGCATGTTAGGGGGAGGAGCCACGCCTCTTGTTGGCAGGGAGTGAGGCATGTTTATACGGTCAGGGAAGGGCTCTGGCTTAGCAGGTCCCCAGCTTTCAGCGGAGGCCATCTGGTAGGGCAGGGAAGGGCCCCAGACCACTCCTCGGGGCCGTGCTGATGGACCATCATGTCCTGCAGGGAGCACTGCTGCACAGCCACGGGCTCCTGCTGACTTCTCTTCTCCTCATTTAACTCCTGCTGCAGCTTAAGCCAGGCTATTTGCTCATGTGATCCAGGTGGTCGGGGCCCATGGGACCTGGCTGGGAACTCATGGAGGGTGGGACCATCTCCTCAGGGGAAAAGGGTACCTCTCTGTGTCCCTGAGGGCGGAAAGGGACCTCCCACATCGGTCCTGGGCCCAGGACCTTTACCGAGACTTCGCGACTGAGCCATCATGGCCTGGATGGGCCCCTCTGGTTTCTTCTGCGGGCCATCGAGCACTCCCGAGCTTTGCTGGGGTCCCCCACTCTGTGCCCCAGAGAACTCCTTCTCGTCGGGGAAAAGCATTCGCCGGACGTCTCTGAGTGTCTCCAGCAAGCGCTCCCGGTGCTCCAGTTGCACCTGAGGCAGTCCGTCGGTGTTCTCTCCCAGTGAGGGCGGCTGCCCCCTGGAGACAGGGGGAAGGAGGGGATCTTTGGGATCTGTGGTAGAACTACTACTCCCCTGGGAAACAGGAGTTATTGCTCGGTTGTTGGGGGTGGAGTTTGGCGCAGAACTTTCTGTGGGCAGTGGCGGGAAATTTGCCTGGCTCCCTGCAGAAGGAATCAGTTTGTTTTCCACTCTGGTACTGTCTTGGTCCAGGGGACAGGGAGGACTTGGGTGCTGGTGCCGGAACGGATGGAGTTAGTTGTAGTTTGGTATTCTGGGATTTGGTATTCTGGGAAGAATTCTGGTCCTGGTTAGCTGAAGCTGGAAGCTGCTGCTGTAGTGATGTGGTATCATTCCGAAGGGTAGAGATCTGTGTGTTCAGAGGCAGAGCACTTCTTTTTGTCTTGGTGTTTGAGATGTTCTGGGTGTGGAAGGGAAGGATCGTTTCAGCTTGGTCCTTCAGCACAGCTTCGGCAGCCTTATTGGCCATCTTATTGGAAAATACATAAACCACTTTGGATGGTGTCTTCTGGGTAGCAGCTGGCTCCGGCACAGCGGTATGACCATGGGAGGGGGTGGAAGAAGTCCGGGCTGAAGCATTTGCAGGAGCCATGGAGTGTGTGGGATGCTGGTAATCCTGGGGCTTTATATGACCCGCAGAATTACTCTGATTTCAGAGTCATCATTTGGCGTCCCAGTGTCCCTCTGACCAAACGAGTCCGCTGAAATGGTTCTGTAGCTTCTCCGTTTTCACGTGGCACCATTTCCATCCCCGTTCTTCAGTCCCATGCTCAAACCTGGGTCAGGGAGTGTTTTGGGGTGGGGGGGTGGCCTCCACTCTTGGAGTCACAGGGGGATGACTGGGACTGGCTGGCTAAGCCCCTCTGTTTACCTGGATTGGAGAATTTAGAATCCAGCTGGGTGTTTCCAGATGGGGACATCACTGTGGGGGGATGGACCATCACCTCCTGCTTAGATTTGGGGCTACTCTGTGTGTTTCCTGAAGGAGAGTGCCTCACTTTAAGGTTACTGGAATGCATTGATTGGAATCCTGAGCTTGTAGTCACAGACTGGGACTGGCTGGCCAAGCTCCTCTCGGAGGGCCACAGTCACAGCTGCGTGGGTGGGGGGTCCTCAGCGCTGTCTGTCCCCAGGCCTTTTCTTTTTTGCTTTTCTCTGCTGTGGTAGCAGACCCTTTCCTCCTGCAGCTCCAGCATTCTCGAGATGAGTGGTTCCTACAGCCAAGGGAAGATCTGGCATCTCCAGGGCCCACCAAACCCCTGGGGTCACGATAAAGCCGTGCTCATCCTGGAAATAGAGCACAACGTCTTTCCTCAAACGATGCTCATACATTCAAAGGCTTTCAGCCTGCTTCTTGACCCACATTGGAACACCGGAAGATCTTTCCAGGGATGATCTCAGCCTCCTTCGAAGAGGCCAGGCAAGTCAATTAGAAATACACCAGCTAGTCACACTTTACAATGAACAGGCCAGAACCCGACACCCAGGAGGGGAGGGGGAGGCGGGGAGGAATGGGGTGGAGGGTCTACTATCAGCGGCCTCTCTCAGCCCTGGGGGCTTGCAGCAGCCCAAATAAACATTTCTGTAGTGCCTACTACACATCAAACACTGAAAAAAAGTTTTTACCAGTATTGTGCCATTTGATTTTCACAACTCTGCAATGGGTACTGCTAGTGGAGTAGTGAACTGGTCCAACCATTCTGGAGAACACTCAGAAACTATGCCCAAAGGGATATAAGACTCTTCATATCCTTTAAAATAGCAATACCACTACTAGGTCTGTATCCCAAAGAGATCAAAGGAAAAGGACTGTGAAGGGAATTATGATTTTTATAATAATTGATATGATATATGTAATGAATATACTAATAATTAGATTTCTTGGAATTGCCTCTCTTATGAGTCAGATGCTCACAATGCAGCTTAAAATGATAAAACAAACCTTGAAAATGCTCACAATCATTGTGTGTGTACCTGAAGTGAAGTGAATTAAAGATTGTAGAATCTTCTCCTGTCACAGAACTCTGGTCATGTGACCCACCAAGTAATGAAACCCAAGATCTGAAAAATAATGCTTCCACAGAACTCCAGAATTCTATGGTTTTCCACTTGTGAGAACTTACTGGAGCCATGGAAATGATTGTCTGTAATGCACCTTTCCCCCTTCCTTCCCACTTGTGATTTATGTATACAATCTCTGTCTTTACTTCAGCAAGGTGAAATTCTGATCAGGAGAACTCCCAATTTGCAAATCTGTTCCTCATACTGTAACTAATTAAATGGCTATCTGATTGCTGGCACTTTGTCTCTGGCCTGCTGTTTCATCATTCTCAGGGTAGAGACTGGCTCAGTAAAATCCTCTTAACAGGATGTAGATGTGAAAAAATATTTATAGCAGCTCTCTTTGTGGTGACAAAGAAGTAGAAATTGAGAGGATTCTCATCAGCTGCGGAATGAATGAAAAATCTGTGACATATGGTTGTGATGGAGTAATATCGAGGTTTAAGAAATCCTGGGGGAAATGGTTTCAGAAAAAATGGCCAAAACTATAAACTGATGCAAAGTAAAAGGAGAAGAACCAAGAAATCATTGTACATGGTAAATACAATGTTGTTATGATGATAAATTATGAAAAAAACTTGACTACTCTGATCAGTACAATGATCCAAGGCAATTCTAAAGCATTCATGATGAAAAAAAATGCAATCCACCTCCAGAGAGAGCGCTGGTGAACTCCAAGTATGGTTCTTCTGTGTATTCTCACCAGCTCTTCTCAGTGTCTTCTGCTTTCCATCTATTTTTGTTTTTTATCATTTCCATTTTTGCATGAATCATTCCCTTGATCTCTCATTTTCTTGAAGATATATCTTGCCTTTCCCATTCTACTGTTTTCTTTTATTTCTTTGCATGGATCACATAAGAAAATCTTCTTATCCAGGGGGGTGGAGCCAAGATCATGGCTAGAAAGCAGGGACCAGCTTGAGCTCCCTGCCGAGTCCCTCCAAAAACCTATAAAAATGACTCTGAACCAATTCTAGAATGGCAGAACCCACAAAACAGCAGAGGGAAGCAGGGCTTCAGCCCAGGACACCCTGGATGGTCTCTGGGTGAGGTCTATCCCACACAGAGCTGGGAGTTGGAAGCTGGGAATGGAGTGGAGCAGAGCCCAGCCTGAGCGATGTGGACCGGGCAGACCAGGAGCTGGGCAGAGGGGGCCCTAGCGCCCTGAATCAGTGAGTTGCGGCAGTTACCAGACTTCTCGACCCACAAACACCAAAGACTGCGGAGAAGGTTAGTGGGAAAAACTGCGGGAGTGGAAGGAGTTCGCGGTTCAGCTTCCAGCCCCGGGGGCAGCAGAGGTGGGGCAGCTACACTGGTTGTTGCTTCCAGCCCCAGGCCCACCTGGTGGGAGGAATTAAGTGGCAGATCAGAGCAGGAGTGCACAGCCTGCTGAAGGTCTAAGTCCAGTCCGGGTTGGGGGTACTTGGGGAAGGAGTAGTGCTGGTGTGACAGAGCTGGCACCTCCCCACCAAACGTGGAACATAGAACTCGTTAGTCTACAAGCAGTCATACCCCACTGAAAAACTCAAGAGTCAATATACGTGGTTGGGAATATGGCCAGGCAGCGAAAGCACACCCAGATTCAGTCTCAGACTTTGGATTCTTTCTTTGGTGACAAAGAAGACCAAAATATACAGTCTAAAGAAGACAACAAAGTCATAGAGCCTACAACAAAAGCCTCTAAGAAAAACATGAACTGGTCCCAGGCCATGGAAGAGCTCAAAAAGGATTTGGAAAAGCAAGTTAGAGAAGTAGAGGAAAAATTGGGAAGAGAAATGAGAAGGATGCGAGAAAACCATGAAAAACAAGTAAATGACTTGCTAAAAGAGACCCAAAAAATACTGAAAAATATACTGAAGAAAACAACACCTTAAAAAATAGACTAACTCAAATGGCAAAAGAGCTCCAAAAAGCCAATGTGGAGAAGAATGCCTTGAAAGGCAGAATTAGTGAAATGGAAAAGGAGGTCCAAAAGACCACTGAAGAAAATACTACTTTAAAAATTAGATTGGAGCAAGTGGAAGCTAGTGACTTGATGAGAAATCAAGGTACTATAAAACAGAATCAAAGGAATGAAAAAATGGAAGACAATGTGAAATATCTCATTGGAAAAACCACTGACCTGGAAAATAGATCCAGGAGTGATAATTTAAAAATTATTGGACTACCTGAAAGCCATGATCAAAAAAAGAGCCTAGATATCATCTTTCAAGAAATTATCAAGGAGAACTGCCCTGGTATTCTAGAGCCACAGGGCAAAATAGAAATTGAAAGAATCCATCGATCGCCTCCTCAAATAGATCCCAAAAAGAAATCTCCTAGGAATATTGTTGCCAAATTTCAGAGCTCCCAGATCAAGGAGAAAATACTGTAGGCAGCCAGAAAGAAACAATTTGAGCATTGTGGAAAAATTATCAGAATAACTCAAGATCTGGCAGCTTCTACATTAAGAGATCAAAGGGCTTGGAATACAATATTCCGGAGGTTAATGGAGCTAGGACTAAAACCAAGAATCACCTACCCAGCAAAACTGAGTATCATGCTCCAAGGCAAAATACAGATTTTCAACAAAATAGAGGACTTTCAAGCTTTCTCAGTGAAAAGACCAGAACTGAATAGAAAATTTGACTTTCCAACACAAGATTCAAGAGAAGCATGAAAAGGTAATGAAGAAACAGAAATTACAAGGGACTTACTAAAGTTGAATTGTTGTGTTTACATTCCTACATGGAAAGATGACATGTATGATTCATGAGATCTCAGTATTAGGGTAGTTGAAGGGAATATTCATATATATATATATATATATATATATATATATATATATACACACACATATATACACACACATACATATATACATATATATATGTTTATGTATACATATATAAGTGAATGTGTATGTATGTATATATCTGTGTGTATGTATATATGTATATATGTGTGTGTGTTTTATATATATATATATATATATATAATATATAGATAGATAGATAGATAGATAGATAGATAGATAGATAGATATAAAAGAGAGAGAGACAGCAGACACAGGGTGAGTTGAAGATGAAGGGAAGATATCTAAAAGAAATAAAATCAAATTAAGGGATGAGAGAGCAACATACTGAGAGAGGGAGATAGGGAGTGATAGAATGGGGTGGGTTATCTCACATAAAGGTGGCAAGAGAAAGCAGTTCTGCGGGAGGAGGGGAGAGGGCAGGTGAAGGGGGAATGAGTGAATCTTGCTCTCATCAGATTTGGCCCGAGGAGGGAATACCATACATACTCAATTGGGTATCTTACCCCACAGGAAAGAAGAGGGAGGAAGATAAAAAAAATAAAAGGGGGGGATGATGGAGGGGAGGCCAGATGGGATAGGAGGTAATCAAAAACAAACACTTTGAAAAGGGGACAGGGTCAAGGGAGAAAATTCAATAAAGCGGTATGGGTTGGGAAGGAGCAAAATATAGTTAGTCTTTCACAACATGAGTATTGTGGAAGGGTTATATATAATGATACACATGTGGCCTATGTTGAATAGCTTGACTTCTTAGGGAGGGTGGGTGAGAAGGGAAGAGGGGAGAGAATTTGGAACTCAAAGTTTTAAAAACAGATGTTCATTTGGCTAATTCTGCCTTTCTAGGCATTCTTCTCATTGGCTTTTTGGAGCTCTTTTGCCATTTGAGTTAATCTATTTTTTAAGGTGTTGTTTTCTTCAGTGTATTTTTCAGTATTTTTTTGGGTGTCCTTTAGCAAGTCATTGACTTGTTTTTCATGGTTTTCTCACATCCTTCTCATTTCTCTTCCCAATTTTTCCTCTACTTCTCTAACTTGCTTTTCCAAATCCTTTTTGAGCTCTTCCATGGCCTGGGACCAGTTCATGTTTTTCTTGGAGGCTTTTGTTGTAGGCTCTATGACTTTGTTGTCTTCTTTAGACTGTATGTTTTGGTCTTCTTTGTCACCAAAGAAAGAATGCAAAGTCTGAGACTGAATCTGGGTGTGCTTTCGCTGCCTGGCCATATTCCCAACCAACTAACTTGACCCTTGAGTTTTTCGGTGGGGTATGACTGTTTGTAGACTAATGAGTTCTATGTTGCATGTTTGGCGGGGAGGTGCCAGCTCTGTCACACCAGCACTACTCCTTCCCCAAGAACCCCCAACCCGGACTGGGCTTAGACCTTCAGCAGGCTGTGCACTCCTGCTCTGATCCACCACTTAATCCCTCCCACCAGGTGGGCCTGGGGCCACAAGCAGCAGCAATTGTAGCTGCCCCACCTCCGTTGCCACTGGGGCTGGAAGCCGAAACGCGAACTCCTTCCACTCCCACAGATTTTCCCACTAACCTTCTCTGCAGTCTTTGGTGTTTGTGGGTTGAGGAGTCTGGTAACTGCCGCAGCTCACATATTCAGGGCGCTAGGGTCCACATCTGCCCAACTACAAGTTTGGTTTTTCCATGTCGCTCAGGCTGGGCTCTGCTCCACTCCGTTCCCAGCTCCCAGCTCCGTGTGGGATAGACCTCACCCAGAGACCATCCAGGGTGTCCTGGGCTGGAGCCCTGCTTCCCTCTGCTGTTCTGTGGTTTCTGCCATTCTAGAATTGGTTCAGAGTCATTTTTTATAGGTTTTTGGAGGGACTCGGTACAAAGCTCACACTAGTCCCTCCTTACCAGCCGCCTTCTTCTCAGTTGGGTATCTTACCCCACAGGAAAGAAGAGGGAGGAAGATAAAAAAAAATAAAAGTGGGGGGATGATGGAGGGGAGGGCAGATGGGGGTGGAGGTAATCAAAACAAATACTTTGGAAAGGGGACAGGGTCAAGGGAGAAAATTCAATAAAGCGGGATGGGTTGGGAAGGAGCAAAATGTAGTTAGTCTTTCACAACATGAGTATTGTGGAAGGATTATACATAATAATACACGTGTGACCTAGGTTAAATTGCTCGACTTCTTAGGAAGGGTGGGTGGGAAGGGAAGAGGGGAGAGAATCTGGAACTCAAAGTTTTAAAAACAGATGTTCAAAAACAAAAAAAAGTTTTTGCATGCAACTAAAAAATAAGATACACAGGCAATGGGGCGTAGAAATTTATCTTGCTCTACAAGAAAGGAAGGGAAAAGGGGATGAGAGGGGAGCGGGGTGATAGAGGGGAGGGCTGACTGGGGAACAGGGCAACCAGAATATATGCAATCTTGGAGTGGGGGGTGGGTAGAAATGGGGAGAAAATTTGTAATTCAAAGTATTATGAAAATCAATGCTGACAACTAAATATGTTAATTAAATAAATAAATTTAAATTTAAAAAATCTTCTTATCTCTCTTTGTTATTCTCTGGAATTCTGTATTGAGTTGGGTGCATAGTTTCTTTTCTCCCTCACTTTTTCACTTTCCTTCTATCCTTGGTTATTTGTAATGCTTCTACATATAACCATTTTATTTTCTTGCTCTTATTTTCCTTTTAGATGTTTTCTGTTGCTGCCTCCTCCACAATATTATGAAACTCCATCCATAGTTCTTCAGGTAATCTATCTACCACATGTGATACCATAAATCTATTCATCACCTCCACTTTATATTCATAAGGGATGTTATTTAGGCCATACCTATGTGGACTCATGGTTTTCCCTGCTTTCTTTTTGTCTGATTTTGCAATAAGAAGCTCATGATCTGAGCTACAATCATTTGCAGGTCTTGTTTTAACCAAGTGTATAGAGTTTCTCCACCTTTAGTTGAAAAGTATGTAATCAGACTGATGTTAATATTGAAAGAGGAATTCCACTTAAAAAACCACAGAGTTTATAAGATGTTTCAGAGTCTGGTTACTGACACACCTTCAGCTTCAAATAAATCATTTAAGGGAATTAATACTAAATAGTAACTGTTTCTCTTTTGGACAGGAACTCAGAGGGTCTTCCCCTTCCACTTTGATTTTTTTTGAGTCTTTGATTAAAGGGGCTGTCCCCTGATTAAGTTCTTGAAAGGGTCTATTCACTGTCTCACTCAAAGTCAGAACCCTAAAAGACCTTAGTCTAAAAAAGCTAGGGTCTCCCAACGCATCCTGGGCCACCACCAGTCATCCTGGTGAATATGAAGGCACTGGACCCAGATGGCTTTAGAGGAGAAAGTAAGGCTGGTGACCTTGCACTGCCCTCCCTCACTCAAAGTCAGCTGCAAGACATGTCATCATTTACCTGATGTCATGGTCCTCTTTGAGAAGGAAAGACAAACACAACAATACAGAATGTAGAGTATGGCCATAGTTTCTGCAGACAAATGGGCATTTTTGTTTACCACTATCCATTTCCTAAATAAAAAGACTTATCAAAGTAGCTGGAATATTTGACAGAGTCTTTAAATAAAGCTATTGCAAAATCATTGACAAATTTATGAGGAATTGATCCAAATTTATGAGTCATTTATGAAATGACAAATGAACACAAGATATGAACAAAGAAAAGCATCCAAATTACAAATGACCACATGAAAAATTGTTACAAGTCATTAATAATTAAAAAAGTGAAAATTAAAGCACATCTCTTTTTCATCAAATTGACAAAGATGATTTTAAAAAGAAAATTTCAAATATTGGTGGAGCTGCAGAAAAACTTGCACATTAATAGGATGTTAGTGGAGTTATCCTCTAAGTCTTTTGGAACTCTCTCAAAAGATGCTAAATTGTGCATATCCTTTCACCATCAATGCTTTTCTTAGTCTTATCCCACAAAGAAATCAAAGAAAAAAGAAAACATTCATAGCACCTTTTTTGTAGTGGCAAAGAACTGGAAAATGGGGGTGGGCATCTATTTAGTGATGGCAGAAAAAATCATTACATAATAATGTAATGAAATACTATTTCACTGAAAGAAATGATGAAAGTAATAAATTCAGAGATTACAAAAATTATATGAACTGATTCCAAGTGAAATGAGCAGAAATAAAAGGAAATTTTATACAAATATAATATTGTAAAGTTAAAATTGTCTTTGAAAGCCTTAATTACTCCGATCAGTGCAATGACCAATGCTGATTCTTAAGGACACATGTTGAAATATGCTACTTAACCCTTGAAAGAAAGGTGTTATACTGAAGACACAGATATATCTATATCTATATCTATATCTATATCTATATCTATGTCTGTATCTATATCTATCTATCAATCTATCTATACGTATGTCTATGTCTATGCCTATGTTTATGTCTATGCCTATGCCTATGCCTAAGTGACATGCACTATGTCTATATCTCTGTCTGTATCTATTTCTCACTATCATCTATATCTATATATTTGGACATAGAAAATGAGAGATTTTTCCCTTTAACAATGCATATTAGTTGCAAAGATTTTGTTTTTCTTTTTTCTTTTCCAATGTAGAGTGAAGATGAGAGAGAAAATCGGACACAATCACAAAACACTTTCTACACAAATTTAAATCTGAAAAATTAGAAAGTATTAATTGCTCATGAGTAAGTTGTGTCAATACAATAAAAATGAAATTTCTACTTAAATTAATTTACTTATTCAGTGCCATACAAATCAAACTATTAAAAAATTATAAAGCTAGGAAAAATAACAAAAAATCCATCTGGAGGAACAAACCATCAAGAATGTCAAGGAAATTAATGAAAAAAATGCAAAGGAAGGTGGCTTAGCCATACCAAATCTCAAACTGTATTATAAGTGGTAATCATGGAAACAATTTGGTATTGGCTATGAAACAGAGTGGTGGGGAGCCAGGATGGTGCCTGGAAATCAGGAACTTGTATGAGCTCCCCGCCATGTCCCTCAAAAAACCTATAAAAATGGCTCTGAACAAATTCTAGAGCTGCAGAACCCACAAAATAGCAGAGGGAAACAGGGCTACGGAGCAGTACAGCCTTGATGGTTGCTGGGTAACGTCTATAACACACAGAGCTTGGAGTGGAGGAGAGTGGAGCTGAGGGTGGACGACACCTAGACCAACCAGACTAGGAACCGGGTGGAACAGGCCCTAGCACCCTGAATCAGTGAGTTGTGGCAGTTACCAGACTTCTCAACCCACAAACACCAAAGACAACAGAGAAGGTTAGTGGGAAAAGCTGTGCGGGACAGAGTGAAAGGAATTCGCCCTTCGATCCCTGCCTTGGAGGCAGTGGGAGTAGTGCAGCTACAGAACTATAGCTGTAGTTGCTTCGGGCCCCAGGCCCACCTGGTGGGAGGAACTAAGTGGTAGATCAGAGCAGGAGTGCAGAGTCTGCTTAAGATTTGAGTCAGGTCCAGGTTGGTGGTTTTTGGGAGTAGATGAGAGCTGGTGAGGCACAGCTGGCTGTATAGAAATAGCTCCGAAAAGAATAGCACATCCTGTCAAGTTTGGAACAAAGTACTCTTTACTCTACAAGCAGTCATACTCTGACAAAAAACTCAAGGGTCAAGTAAGTTGGCTGGGAACATGGCCAGGCAGCCAAAACTGACTCATTCAGTCTCAGACTTTGGAATCTTTCTTTGCTGAGAAAGAAGACCAAAATATACAGCCAGAAGAAATCAACAAAGTCAAAGAGCCTACATCAAAAGCCTCCAAGAAAAACATAAACTGCTCTCAGGCCATGGAAGAGCTCAAAAAGAATTTGGAAAAGCAAGTCAGAGAAGTAGAGGAAAAATTGGGAAGAGAAATAAGAATGATGCAGAAAAAAACATGAACAACAAGTCAATGACTTGCTAAAGGAGACCCCAAAAATACTGAAAAAATACTGAAGAAAACACACTTTAAAATAGACTAACTCAAATGGCAAAAGAGCTCCAAAAAGCCAATGAGGAGAAGAATGCCTTGAAAGACAGAATTAGCCAAATGAAAAAGGAAATCCAAAAGACCCCTGAAGAAAATACTACCTTAAAAATTAGATTGGAGCAAGTGGAAGCCAGTGACTTTATGAGAAATCAAGATATTATAAAACAGATTCAAACGAATGAAAAAGAGGAAGACAATGTGAGATATCTCATTGGATAAACCACTGACCCAAAAAATAGATCCAGGAGAGATAATTTAAAAATTATTGGACTACCTGAAAGCCATGATCAAAAAAAAAGCCTAGATGTCATCTTTCAAGCAATTATCAAGGATAACAGCCCTGATATTCCAGAGCCAGAGGGTGAAATAGAAATTGAAAGAATCCACAGATTGCCTCCTCAAAAAGATCCCAAAAAGAAAACTCCTAGGAATATTGTTACCAAATTCCAAAGCTCCCAGATCGAGGGGAAAATATTGTAAGCAGCCAGAAAGAAATAATTTAAGTATTGTGGAAACACAATCAGAATAACACAAGATCTAGCAGCTTCTACATTAAGGGATCGAAGGGCTTGGAATATGATATTCCAGAGGTCAATGGAGGTAGGATTAAAACCAGGAATCGCCTCCCCAGCAAAACTGAGTATCATGCTCCAAGGCAAAATACAGATTTTCAATAAAATGGAGGACTTTCAAGCTTTCTCAGTGAAAAGACCGGTACTGAATAGAAAATTTGACTTTCAAACACGAGAATCAAGAGAAGCATGAAAAGGTAAACAAGAAAGAGAAATCACAAGGGACTTATGAAAGTTGAACTGTTATGTTTACATTCCTACATAGAAAGATGATGTGTATGATTCATGAGACCTCAGTATTACGGTGGCTGAAGGGAACATGCATATATAAATATATATGTATATGTATATGTATGTATATACATATATATGTATGTATATATGTGTGTGTCTGTATGTATATATGTATGTGTCTGTGTGTATGTGCATATATAATACACACACATGCATACGCACAGATATGTGTGTGTGTGTGTGTGTATATATATATATATATATATATATATATATATATATAGGCAGAGGGTACAGGGTGAGTTGAATATGAAGGGATGATATCTCAAAAAATCAAATCAACTTAAATTAAGGGATGAGAGAGGGATATATTGAGAGAGGGAGATAGGGAGAGACAGGATGGAGTAATTTATCTTGCATAAATGTGGCAAGAAAAAGTTTTCCTGTAGGAAGGGAAGAGGGGGCAGGTGAGGGGGAATGAGTGAATCTTGCTCTCATTGGATTTGACCTGAGGAGGGAATACGATACACACTCAACTGGGTATCTTACCCCACAGGAAAGAAGTAGGAAGAAGATAATAAAGGGGCGATGATAAAAGGAAGGGCAGATAGGGGGAGCAGGTAATCAAAAAAGAAACACTTTTGAAAAGGAACAGGGTCAAAAGAGAAAATTCAATAAAGGGGAATGGGTTAGGAAGGAGCAAAATATAGTCTTTCATAATATAAGTATTGTGAAATGGTTTTACATAATGATATGCATGTGGCCTGTGTTGAATAGTTTACCTTGTTAGGGAGGGTGGGTGGGGAGGAAAGAGGGGAGAGAATTTGGAACTCAAAGTTTTAAAAACAGATGTTCAAAAAAATTTTTTTTGCATGAAACTAGGAAACAAGATACACAAGCAATGGGCCACAGAAATTTATCTTGCCCTAAAAAAAAAGAAAGGGAAAAGGGGATGGGAGGGGAGTGGGGTGACAGAAAGGAGGGCTGACTGGGGAAAGGGGCAACCAGTATATACACCATATTGGAGTGGGGGGAGGGTAGAAATGGGGAGAAAATTTGTAATTCAAACTCTTGTGAAAATCAATGCTGAAAACTAAATATATTAAATAAATTAAATAAATAACTTAAAAAGGAAAAAAAATTGGAAAAAGAAAAATACTATTCACTTCTAGACAAAGAACTAATGGACTCAGAAGATTGATGCATTTTTTCTCTTTTTCTTTCTTCCTTTTTTTTCAAACACAGATAATGCAGAAATTTGTTTTGTATGACTTTTGTAATGAATTTTGTAGTTCTTGCTTTTTAAATAAATTGAGGAGGGGAGAGAGAGGGGAGGGAGAGAATTTAAAACTGAAAATAAAATTATATTTAAAAAAAAGAAACAGAGTATTGATCAGTGAAATAGATTAGCTACACAATACACAGTAGTAAATGACCATAATAATCTAGTGTTTCATAAATGCAAAGATCCCACCTTTGGCTAAGGAACTCACAATTTTATAAATAAAACACTGTAGCAAAAATTGAAAAAAATGTTTAGCAGAAACAAGGTATAGACAAATGTCTTATACCATATTAAGATAAGGTCAAAATGGCTACATTATTTAGACATAAAGGGTGATACCATAAAGAAATTAAGGTAGTGTGGGATAGTTTACCTATGGATAAGGGAAGAACTTATTACCAAGCAAAAGATAGAGAGTTCTATAAAATATGAAATGAATAATTTTAATTACATTATATTAAGAACGTTTTGCAGAAACAAAAATGAATGCAAGCAAAATTAAAAGGAAAACTTTTTCTTGTGTTTTTCTTTGCTGTGTTTTCTTTCACAATATTATTGATATTACAATATGTTTTGTATTATTGTACATGTAACCTATATCAAAGTGCTTTTCATCTTGGGTGACATGAAGAAGGAGGGAGAGAAGTTGCAACTCAAATTTTTAAAATACATAGAAAAAGAGAAAGAAAAAATTAAAATACTCCATACTGTACACAAACTATGCAACCATTACAGTAGTGTAATGTTATGTATCAGAAGAAACAGTCTTACACAATATAATGAACAATCACATGCAAGCACACTTTGAGATGGCACCAGTTAATCTGTTGCCTCTTTAGATCGCAGAATTTTTGAAATTTAAGCTTATACTGGTTACAGTCATAACATTAATGATCAGGACATTTTAAAACACATTTGAATAAATGGTAGGTTATTTTCTCAAGTGCTAAGAATTTAGGTAAAATATCCAGAGATTTTAAGCAGCCAGTCTGTGACATATTAGAAATTCTGAGAATCAAAGTCAGTTAATTGCTTGGGACTTCGAGTGCATGCTGGTAATATCAATAATTAAAGATTGATATTCTCAAATTGCAATGTCTGTTATGATATCCATCATCTTTCTGTAGTCAGGGTGTCATCTCCATTTGGAAATCTTTCCCTCCTAATCTCTATATCTGAAAGCTATATGATTCTTCAAGTCTCAGCTGAAGACTTTCTTCATTCAAGTGACCTTTATTTCTTCCTGTAATTGCTAGCCCCACTCCAAATCACTATGTATTTATTGTGTATATAACTTAACTCTTCTGTAAATACATTGCCTCCCCCAGTTTAATATTAGCTCCTTGAGGTACAGGGATGTCTCACTTTTGTAATTAGTATGTTTAGCACCAAGGAGTGTGCTCTTGACACCACCTTATTAATTGAGTACCAGCTACAAAGATAAAGATATAATCCCTGCCCTCATAGAGTTTACAAGTTATGACAGAAACAAAAATATACATAATGCTAAGGAAGGTATGATGAGGGCAATGTTGAGATAAAAAGAGATCCGGAAAAATTTAGGCAGAAGAGAACTTATAGCTAGTAGGATGAGGAAAGGGGTGATGGCTCAACTGAACCTTGAGGGGGAAATGTTTTGACTAGCTTGAAATAAAGAGGGAGGGCATTCCAGGCTTGAGGGACAGATGATCCAAATGCCCAGAGGCAGAAGATAGCAGATAGAGTCTGGAAAAGAGGTCTTAGTCCTGTAAGTCTGGAATTTAATTATATAGAAGTAGTTACCCCCCAAAATGAAAGATGGGTAATATACAATTTTAAATGAAGTATAGAATGAAATAATACCACCAAAGAAACCACATAAAAAGCAGCAAAAATTACAAGAGACAGTGGGGCATAATAAAGATGAAGCTAGTGTTAGAGTCAGAAGGACCTGAGGTTCAAGTCCTGTCACTGACATATACACGATGTGTGAGCCCAGCAAAAACCTCTCAGTTTATCTCAGGTTGCTCCATAAGTCTATAAATTGCAAAGAAGAATCAGACCTGCATTGATAAAGGAAATCTTCTCCCCTTTGAGCTCCCTGTACCAATCAACTCATAGGTTCAATCTCTATGCTAAAAGTGATTACTCAGGATGGTGGTTATTTTTTCTAGCCAGAGATCACAAATTTAGTGCATTGGCAAATGACCAAGGCAAAAGCTACAGATTGGGCTGGTAAGGCTTGATATGAGTAGAGAATTTGAAATATAACTAAAACGGCTTTCAATTGAAAAGGAAGAAGGAGAAAGAAAACTGCCTATTTTGTTTTTGTTTTTATCATTATTACTGAGAGTAGCTGCAGTGTGGGAAGAATAGTGGCAAAAAACACCTTGAAATTGACAGGAGGTCAAGTCTTTGGAAGGATCCCACAATAAATCCATTATCTCTAAAAATTTGTTCACAAAGTATGGGAACCAAACAAGGGGAACTATAAATTCTCTTAAAGGAGGGAAATTTGACCTGTTTGGTGGGATGAGATGATGAGTGGAATGAGAGTGTACAGTATTCAAAAGAAAAAGGACAAAGGACAGGTAAAGTTGGAGGGGAAGAAGAGGACTGGAGCTAGGATTAAAACCTAGAATCACCTACCCAGCAAAACTGAGTATCATGCTCCAAGGCAAAATATGGATTTTCAATAAAATAGAGGACTTTCAAGCTTTCTCAGTGAAAAGACCAGAGCTGAATAGAAAATTTGACTTTCAAACACAAGAATAAAGAGAAGCATGAAAAGGTAAACAAGAAAGAGAAATAATAAGGGACTTACTAAAGTTGAACTGTTTTGTTTATATTCCTACATAGAAAGATGATGTGTATGATTCATGAGACCTCAATATCATAGTAGCTGAAAGGAATATGCAAGTATATATATATATATATATATATATATACATATATATATATTGTATATATGTGAATGTGCATGTATGTATATGTGTGTGTGTGTATATATATATATATATATATATATATATATACAGAGAGAGAGAGAGAGAGAGAGAGAGAGAGAGAGAGAGAGAGAGGACACAGGGTGAGTTGAAGATGAAGGGAAGGTATCTAAAAGAAATAAAATCTAATTAAGGGATGAGAGAGGGAGATAGGGAGAGATAGAATGGGGTGGATTATCTCACATAAGGGTGGCAAGAGGAAGCAGTTCTGTGGGAGGAGGGGAGAGGGCAGGTGGGAGGGGAATGAGTGAATCTTGCTCTCATCAGATTTGGCCTGAGGAGGGAATACCATACATACTCAATTGGGTATCTTACCCCACAGGAAAGAAGAGGTAAGAAGATAAAAAAGGGGGGGATGATGGAGGAGAGGGCAGATGGGGGTGGAGGTAATCAAAAACAAACACTTTGGAAAGTGGACAGGGTCAAGGGGGAAAATTCAATAAAGGGGGATGGGTTGGGAAGGAGCAAAATATAGTTAGTCTTTCACAACATGAGTATTGTGGAAGGGTTATGCATAATGATACACATGTGGCCTATGTTGAATTGCTTGACTTCTTAGGGAGGGTGGGTGGGAAGGGAAGAGGGGAGAGAATCTGGAACTCAAAGTTTTAAAAACAGATGTTCAAAAACAACAAAAAAAAGTCTTTTGCATGCAACAAGAAAATAAGATACACAGGCAATGGGGCATAGAAATTTATCTTGACCTACAAGAAAGGAATGGAAAAGGGGACGGGAGGGAAGTGGGGTGACAGAAGGGAGGGCTGAATGGGGAACAGGGCAACCAGAATATACGCCATCTTGGAGTGGGTGGGAGACCAGAAATGGGGAAAAAATATGTAATTCAAACTCTTGTGAAAATCAATGCTGAAAACTAAATATGTTAAATAAATAATTTTTTTGTATTTTAATTTATTTTTTTATTTTTTAAATTTATTTAACATATTTAGTTTTCTGTATTGATTTTCACAAGAGTTTGGATTACAAATTTTCTCCCCATTTCTACCCTCCCACCCACTCCAAGATGGCGTATATTCTGTTTGCCCTGTTCCCCAGTCAGGGCTCCCCTCTGTCACCCCCCTCCCCTCCCATCCCCTTTTCCCTTCCTTTCTTGTAGGGCAAGATAAATTTTTACGCCCCATTGCCTGTGTATCTTATTTTCTTGTTGCATGCAAAAACATTTTTGTTTGTTTTTGAACATCTGTTTTTAAAACTTTGAGTTCCAGATTCTCTCCCCTCTTCCCTTCCCACCCACCCTCCCTAAGAAGTCAAGCAATTCAACAAAGGCCACATGTGTATCATTATGTATAACCCTTCCACAATACTCATGTTGTGAAAGACTAACTATATTTTGCTCCTTCCCAACCCATCCCCCTTTATTGAATTTTCTCCCTTGACCCTGTCCCCTTTCCAAAGTGTTTGTTTTTGATTACCTCCTACCCCATCTGCCCTCCCCTCCATCATCCCCCCCCATTTTTTTTCCTTCTTCCCTCTTCTTTCCTGTGGGGTGAGATACCCAATTGAGTATGTATGGTATTCCCTCCTTAGGCCAAATCTGATGAGAGCAATGTTCACTCATTCCCCCCTCATCCACCCTCTCCCCTCCTCCCCCAGAACTGCTTCCTCTTGCCACCTTTATGGGAGATAATCCATCCCATTCTATCTCTCCTTATCTCCCTCTCTCAGTATGTTGCTCTCTCATCCCTTAATTTGATTTTATTTCTTTTAGATATCTTCCCTTCATCTTCAACTCACCCTGTGTCCACTCTCTCCCTCTCTCTCTCTCTCTCTCTCTCTCTCTCTCTCTCTCTCTCTCTCTGTGTGTGTATATATATATATATATATATATACACACACACACATAGATATATACATACATACACATTCACACATATATATACATAAACATATATGTATGCATATTCCCTTCAGCTACCCTAATACTTAGGTCTCATGAATCATACACATCATCTTTCCATGTAGCAATGTCAACAAAACAGTTCACCTTTAGTAAGTCCCTTGCAATTTCTTTTTCTTGTTCTTTTTCTTGATTACCTTTTCATGCTTCTCTTGATTCTTGTGTTTGAAAGTCAAATTTTCTATTCAGTTCTGGTATTTTCACTGAGAAAGCTTGAAAGTCCTCTATTTTATTGAAAATCCATATTTTGCCTTGGAGCATGATACTCAGTTTTGCTGGGTAGGTGATTCTTGGTTTCAATCCTAGCTCCATTGATCTCCGGAATATCATATTCCAAGCCCTTTGATCTCTTAATGTAGAGGCTGCCAGATCTTAGGTTATTCTGATTGTGTTTCCACAATACTCAAATTGTTTCTTTCTGGTTGCTTGCAGTATTTTCTCCTTGATCTGGAAGCTCTGGAATTTGGCGACAATATTCATGGGAGATTTCTTTTGGGATCTATTTGAGGAGGCGATCGATGGATTCTTTCAATTTCTATTTTGCCCTGTGCCTCTAGAACATCAGGGCAGTTCTCCTTGATAATTTCTTGAAAGATGATATCTAGGCTATTATTTTGATCATGGCTTTCAGGTAGTCCAATAATTTTAAAATTATCTCTCCTGGATCTATTTTCCAGGTCAGTGGTTTTTCCAACGTGATATTTCACATTATCTTCCATTTTTTCATTCCTTTGGTTCTGTTTTATAATATCTTGATTTCTCATAAAATCACTAGCTTCCACTTGTTCCAATCTAATTTTTAAAGTAGTATTTTCTTCAGTGGTCTTTTGGACCTCCTTTTCCATTTGACTAATTCTGCCTTTCAAGGCATTCTTCTCCTCATTGGCTTTTTGGAGCTCTTTTGACATTTGAGTTAGTCTGTTTTTTAAGGTGCTGTTTTCTTCAGTATATTTTTCGGTATTTTTTTGAGTCTCCTTTAGCAAGTCATTGACTTGTTTTTCATGGT
Organism: Trichosurus vulpecula; assembly: GCF_011100635.1. NCBI lineage: Eukaryota > Metazoa > Chordata > Mammalia > Diprotodontia > Phalangeridae > Trichosurus > Trichosurus vulpecula. The sequence goes on along the minus strand of NC_050580.1, from coordinate 38,676,165 downwards.
TTTCTCGCATCCTTCTCATTTCTCTTCCCAATTTTTCCTCTACTTCTCTAACTTGCTTTTCCAAATCCTTTTTGAGCTCTTCCATGGCCTGGGACCAGTTCATGTTTTTCTTGGAGGCTTTTGGTGTAGGCTCTTGCACTTTATTGACTTCTTTAGGCTGTATGTTTTGGTCTTCTTTGTCACCAAAGAAAGAATGCAAAGTCTGAGACTGAATCTGGGTGTGCTTTCGCTGCCTGGCCATATTCCCAGCCAACTAACTTGACCTTTGAGTTTTTCAGTGGGGTATGACTGCTTGTAGACTAGAGAGTTCTATGTTCCATGTTTGGGGGGGATGTGCTGGCTCTGCCACACCAGCACTGCTCCTGCCCCAACCCCCAACCTGAACTGGGCTTAGATCTTCAGCAGGCTCTTCACTCCTGCTCTGATCTGCCACTTAATTCCTCCCACCAGGTGGGCCTGGAGCGGGAAGGAACTACAGCTGTAGCTGCCCCACCTCTGCTGCCCCCGGGGCTGGAAGCGGAACCGCGAACTCCTTCTACTACCGCAGCTTTTCCCACTAACCTTCTCCGCAGTCTTTGGTGTTTGTGGGTTAAGGCGTCTGGTAACTGCTGCAGCTCAGTGATTCAGGGCGCTAGGGTCCCCTCTGCCCGGCTTCTGCTCTGGATGGTCCACACCGTTCAGGCTGGGTTCTGCTCCACTCCGTTCCCAGCTCCCAGCTCCCAGCTCCGTGTGTGATAGATCTCACCCAGAGACCATCCAGGCTGTCCTGGGCTGGAGCCCTGCTTCCCTCTGCTGTTCTGTGGGTTCTGCCATTCTAGAATTGGTTCACAGCCATTTTTATAGGTTTTTGGAGGGACTCGGTATGTAGCTCACACTAGTTCCTGCTTACCAGCCGTCATCTTGGCTCCACCCCCAAATAAATAAATTTTTTAAAAATTACAAAATAGGACAAAAGATAGGTCAGGTTGGAGGGGAGGAAGAGCAGCAGCATGTGAGGAAATTCCAGAAAGGAGAAAAGCAAAGGGGAGACAATTGAAGTGAAAATCGGTAGAGGGGAAAATAGAAATAATGTTGTCATTAAAGTTACCTAGATGGAAAGAGGATCAGCCAAGGAGTTTGGAAAGAGGAATTATGAGATAGTAGTGATTGGAGATCTCAAATCTGGATATCTGCTGGAATCCCCCTCTCTATCTCTCAGTGGCCAGGTGACACAGTGGGTGGAGTGGTAGGCCTGGAGCTAGAAAGACCTGGGATCAAATCCACCCTCAGTCACTTACTAGCTGTGTGACCCTGCGTGATTTATTTAACTTCTGTTTGTCTCACTTTTCTCATCTGTAAAATGGGGATATAATAGCAGCTGCCTCCCAGGGTTGTTGTGAGTCTCAAATGAAATAATAATGGTAAGACACTTAACTCAATGTCTGGCATATAACAAACATTATAAAAGTGTTAGTCATTATTATCTCTGTTTGCTCTGTCTCTCAACCTCTGTCTTTCTATTAGTTTTGTCTCTCTGCTCTATCTCTGTCTCTTTCTCTCTGTTTCTTTCTATCTGTCTCTGTCTCTCTACCTCCCTGTCTGTTGTCTCTGTTTCCTTGACATTCTGTCTCTCCTCTTTCTGTCTCTCACTCTCTCTCTTTCTATCTCTCCCCCACCCCCACAAAATGTCCTAATGTCTTAACTTACCTAAATGAAAATTTCATGTTTAAAAAGTGAAATGTCAGTTGTGGATCTCATTCTCACCAAGGAGACTGATTATTCAGGTGGAAATGAAAGGGCCATGGAGAGCTGACCATGGCATCTTAGAATTTGTGACAGAGGAGAAGAGAGCAGGTTATAAGGTAACAAACAGCTGAGATGGAGGAGAGCACATTCCACAGTTTGGAGAAAGGATAAGTCACATTCTCTGAACTCAAATTATACAGGAACGTTCTGTCCAAGAATTATCTCTCATAATATAATTATGTACAAAAAGAAATAGAGCCAATGAGGAAGATAAGAGAGAGGGACACACACACACACACACACACACACACACAAACACACATACCATGCCAAGACACCAAAAACTGCAGAACTTCTTTGCATACTACTTAATAATCTGATTGGTAAGCCAAAGACTCCTTCCATATTCTGCTCATGCTTTTGTTCCTGGGGGATGTTGTGAAAATCCTTTTCATTTGCCCATGTTCCCAGAGCTTCCCCCAAACTGAAGAGGAGAAGGGAAAGGTAAAAGCAATGAGGGTGAAAATATATTAAAATGCCTGCCTTTACCCCCTTAAGAGAGTTTTTCTTAAGAGAGTGTGTGTCTAAGCAATGGATACAGAGAGTGAATTCTCCCAAAGAGTAGGAGCCAGAGTCAAGGTGATTGAAGTAATTTCTATATTCTAAATATTATGATTTTTATTCCCTAGATTAGGAATCTGGAAAGGTAGCTTGAGAAATGATTGATGAGACTTTGGGCACCAAACGTGAAAGTGGAAAGTGCTAACCTTAATGATCAACCTTTTGGCTCTCCTTAGTGGTCAAAGTGTCAATAACGCACTCTATTGAGAGGTTAGCCGCACCATGCCTATAAAATCTATCATTTATCTATATATTATTTATTTATATTTATAATATTGATATATTAGGTTGTTAGTTTATATGTTGGCTTTATAGATTTCCTTATATTTTATTTCATTTGTATATTTTTTCTAAAGTGCTTTACAAACATTATTATATTGTATCCTTATAAAAGCCCTGGAAGGTAGGTGCTATCATTATCCCATTTTACAGATAACGAAACTGAAGCATACATAAGTTAAGTGACTTTCCCAGAGTTATAGAGCTACTAAGTGTCTGAGGCTGAATTTAAATTCAAGTTTTCCTCATGGCAAGGTGCTAGCCATTGCACCACCTACCATCTTTTATGGGAACTACATGTCATGTGAAGGAGAAAAAAGACTTTTTTTCAGATTGGCCCCATAAAACAGAACTGGCAATGGTGAAATTGCAAAGACATGGTGTAAAGAAAATATTTTCTGACACTTGCAGCTATGCCAATGTGAAATGAGTTGTGTTTTAAGGCCCTGTCATTGGACATCTTCAAGGAAAAACTTGAGGATCACTTTAAGGTCTTTTGGATATTTTTTAGAAGAAATTGTTTTCTTGTTCAGGTACCAATTGTTCCAGGCAGTCTATTAATTCCTTTAATGGTCTAAGATTCTGTGAGTCTTGGTATGAGAATTTCGATAAGGATGAAGTTATATTTCCCCTAGACATACACTTAGGATAACACATAAATATACCATCCCAAGACAGGGATGCATATATGTGCTCATACTTGTGAATTTCTTTTAATTTTAAATTAATTATATGTTTTAAGCATATTTAAAGCACTTTATAATATTTGTGGAGCTACATAAATTTGATACTATTATTATTATTATCATAGTAGGTTTCAGAGTGTGTTTGTGTTCACATGACAGCTAGATGGCATAGTAGATAGAGTGCTGGATTTGGAGTCAGAAATATCTGAATTGAAATCCTTTCTCAGACACCTATCTAACAATGGGACCCTGGGCAAGTGAACAAAACTCTTCCTGCCTCAGTTTCCTCATCTGTAAAATGTGAATGTTAGCACGTACTTCTTAGGCTTGTTCTGAGGGTAAAATGAATTTTATATATATATATATATACACATACATACATATATATATGTATATATATATATGTATATAACACTTAGCAAACCAAGTAGAAATGTTAGCTGTTTGTGTGTGTGTGTGTGTGTGTGTGTGTGTGTGCGTGCGCGTGTATGTGTAAGTGTATGATTTTACTTAAACACCAAAACTCTAGTGTCAGAAGCTTGGAATAATGTGCAACCAATAAAGCTGTGCCCAAGATACTGTCAGAGATGGGGGTTCATTTTCTCAAAGCATCCATGGAGGTCATAGTCCATCTATGACTTTGTAGAAAATGATTACAGGGTTGCATGAAGAACAGAGAGGTTATAAACCTGTGGGTGCATGGCTCGCAAGCATTAAGGTATGGCTTTAAAGCCATGTATTCTTCACTCGGATTCTATTGATCTACTCTACTATGCAGCCATCCTTTTGTCTCCCTCCCCCTCATTTGTCATCATCAGGATATCCTCTAATCATTCCATTCCTCCCTGTTCTCCAAGCCATTGAACCTACTCTGACCTCACTTTCTTCCCTTCAAAATGCTGACAGTTAGATAACTGGATAGCCAACTAGTCCAATTTTACACTATCTTCTAGGCCTGTGGGACTTGTCTCCTTGTCCTATTGCCACTCATCACTTTCCAAAGCCCAGTCATGGACTAAGCTGCCACCTGCCTTTTGTACTTTACACTTCTGCTGCTGACCAGAAAATAGTGATTTTTATCTTGAGCTCTCTGCAGACCGCAGGTTGGATTTCCTTCAACCACTGTGTCTTAAAATGCAATGCTGCCAGCCTATCTTTTATTCTCACCCAATCTAGTTTATATCTTGCTCTGCACAGTTGCTGTTCCAAACCTGTCCTCTCCTCAAACCTCTGTACATTTCCCCCTTCAGCTCAGGAGACAATCTCACTAAATACTTTACAATAAAATTGGGGCAATCTGTCACAAGATCTCTCTATTCCACAATTCTACACTCCAAATCACTTCCCCATTAGCCCCCTCTCTGTGCCATAATCAGAAAAAGTGTCTTTTCTTGCAAATACCAACCTCTTTACTTGTGCCCTTGATCCACTTCCCTCCCTCTCTTCTGGGAGCACATCCCTTTCATCATCAACTCTGTCTATCTAATTATCCATTTTCTCTTCATCCACTAGCACCTTTCCTGCTGCTCACAAATCTCCCTGGACCTTGGAACTCTTCATTTGATCTTACTTGCCTCTTAAGATACTCTCCAGTATCTCTCCTTTATTATGCAATGAAACCAGGAAAAACAGTCTATGTTCATTGCTGCCACTTTTGCTCTTCCTGCTCCCTTTCAACCTTGTGCAATAGTTTCTTGCTTCACCTCACCTGAAATTTCTCTCTCCCAGATTACCATTGATCTCTTCCTTGCCAAATCCTATTGCCTTTTCTGGATCTCTATCCTTCTTGAACTCTCTGCAGTATTTGACATAACACTGCTCTCTCCTAGAGAGGAAGAACCCAGATTCATTTGGGGGTTGGCATAAGGAGAGAGGAAGAGGCTTGTTCTTCTAGAATGCAGAAAGAGCAGGCTGGGAACAATGAAAGGAAGCAAAGGGAAACAGGCTTTTGTCACAATGGAAGAGAAAACATCCCCAAAATAACAGCTGTTCTAAAATGGAACAGGCTGCTTAGAGAGGGTATGACCAGTGAGGTCTTTTCTTATCCTGAAATTTTGAATATCTTGTCCTGAGCCTCTCTAGAGGGATGGAACTAACACCTATAAACACACTAGCCCCAAGTAAGTTAGCATTTAGGTAGCTCTTTAAGCTTCAAAAAGTGCTTAACAGATGTGATTTCATCTGGTGTATTCCATTGGATCTTTACCACAATTCCATAAGGTGGCTGCTATTGTTATCCTCATTTTACGGTTGAGGAAACTGAGGCTAAAAGAGGTTATGTAGAGGGCCTGGGTGTCCCAGGGTGACACATTCCACACAGGGGTGTCTAAAGCAGTATTTCAACTCAGGCCTTCTGGACTCCAAGTCCTGGCATTCTACCCTACAGCACTGACTTCCCTAAGGCTACACATTGGTGTGCTCATGTTTGTGAATTTCTGGAAGGCTACAAGCAGTCTGTCTGCGATAGTTGCCACTTCTCAGGGATACTTCAGGAAAGACTCATGCTTAAGGACAGGTTGAAGGGGATGAGCTAGATGGTTTTTTCCACTGCTGAAATTTTATGAGTCTCTGAAATCCAGACACCCCAGTTTGCCTTGCCCAGGACTGCTTCTGAAGGTGCTCCCAACTTGGCCTGCAGAGGGCAGCACAACTTCTCTAGTCAGTGTTATCTCACCAAAAAACCTGCAGGCCATTTGTTCTGAAAAAGGAAAGCCAAAAGTCCCCAATGGGAGTCTCTCCTGATGCCCATAAGAAGCTTTATGCCTGCCCAATTATGATATCTCTCAGATGGTGGGATACTAGAGTGTTTGCAGCTAAAAGATAGTCTTCAAACTGCAGCTTCCATACATTCAACAAACATTTATTATGCACCTCCATGTATAGGGCCTGGATGAACACTAGAGCTGCAGGGGTGGTCACAATAGAGATCTTCCTCAAGGGGCCACAACCTAAAAAGGGTAGACATGTACATCTTTACGTAGTAGACAAGATTGACAAAGGAGATGATCTAGCAAAGGACTATGAGAAATTAGAGGAAGGAGACATCACAATGACCTTGGAAGTTCAGGTAGCACCTGAAGTGGGCCTTGAAGGAAAGGAGGGATTCCAAAAGCCTGAGATTAGGTTTTAGGGAATGGAATGAGTAAAGGCTGGAGCACCACACAGAGCAAAACAAGAACAGGGGATTCACAAGTCTGATTTCTTTGCAATGTTCAATGTGTGAAACAAAGTATCATGAGATGATGCTGGAAAGGTTAATTGGAGTGAATCAATGAAGAGCCTTGAATGCTAAGGTCAGAAAATTGGAGTTTATTACTCTTGAACCTGGAGCCCCTCACTTTGGGGACTCCAGTTAGCTTCTGCAACTTCCGAGTACTTTGTGAGTCAGAATCCTCTCCAAACTAGAGTTTATGGATCAATACGTTTGACTTTACCAGTCACGCACTTAGCTCAGAAATAAGGCATTTTGGGGCAGCTATGTAGTACGATGCATATAGCACTGACCATCAAGTCAGGAGGACCTGAGTTGACGCTTACTAGCAGTGTGACCCTGGGCAAGTCACTTAGCCCCAATTTCCTTGCCAAAAAACAAACCTAAAAAAGGCATTTTAATTAACAATTACATTCTTTAAGCTTAAATTTAATCACCACCTCCCTATTCAGTAAACTCTAGTGTAAACTGGATAAATAAGCTCTTATCTTATTCTCCTTAGGATAAGATACAAGCTCTTCTGCTTGGCTTTTAAAGTCCCTTACAACTCCCACCTATCTCTTCAGACTAATTATATATTGCTCCCCTTCCCATTGTCTGTGATAGAGACAATTTGTCTTTCTCTCTGTTCCTCATTGTATTGGTAATTAAGGTGGGACATTTTTTTTTACTTTTTTAGAATGCAAAATTAAGTGTCTTTGATTGAATCTTACTAGGTGCAAAGCCCCAGGTTGGTTAGCCAACTAGTTCACTAGTTTGAGAGAGGTAGGAAGCCCCCAGGGCCCTAAGGGGAGTTGCTAAGACCAGAGCCAATGCTATGCACCTAAGTTCTGGTCGATCAGAAGATGTTCTAGTGGATAGGATGAAGTCTAAGGACTGTATAAAAAGAGAGAACAGAGTTGTTTGCTTGGGGCTATCACTTATGGAGGAATATTGATGTAGAGGCTCTGGGCAGCCATTGTTAAGAGCCCTTGGCTTGTAAACCAAGATGTTGATGCTTTCCTGGTAACTACGAACTGTGATTTGGTCTGTGTCTAATGTATGCTGGTAATTTGTTTGTATTTTCTCCAAAGTTCAGGTTGCTGACTTTTCCTCCTGAACTAAGTGAATGATATTTGTATGTATGGTTGAAGCGAAATTGTTAACCCCTTAACATTGCTTTCTTTAGTAAAGCAGAACAAAAGAACCTGTGCTTGTCAGCTCTTGTTGCTGTTCTAACCCACAACAGCTGCTAGCTGAATTGTTGCTACAAAATGGCGTAGTCGTGCAGGATCTGCAGATTGAAAGGAAAGGATGGCATTTTGGGGTACTGCAGTAGTGGCTGAATGTTTCCCAGTCATTGGATTGCCATTTGTACTGGTGGTAGCTATGGTTCTATGGAACTCCCAGGAGAAACAGAGGCTGGAAGGAGAACAGGCAAGTAGCAGTGATGGGAATGGTTTCCCAGGACCCAGGAGCAGGGGCCCTGGGAGATAATCTCTCCTTCCCTCTCCCTGCTCCACTAGCACTTGGGAGGAAATCTGCTGAAGCAGGGACAGTGGGAGGCAATGGGCAGAGGCTTGGGGGAGGTGTGGATGGCAGGAGCGAAGGTTTAAGTTGATAAGTTCAACTCCAGGTTGTGCAGAAAGGGTGAACATTTTGAGATTATATTGTGTGCGGAGTTTTAGAAAAGGAGCAGAGAACGGCTTTCTTACAGACTTGAGAGAAAAATCAGAGAATAGCCTTCATGCAGGTTTGGTGGGAGCAGCTGGTGAGGAGAGAAAAGAAGCGGATGACTGTGGAAGGAAAACTGCCTGTGTGAGAACTTTGGAAAGGTGGAGAACCACCTACATCATGATTGTGATTCCAGAAGAAGCCAAAAGGGGCCAGCTGGAGCTGGAGGACCAAGAACCCAGCACCTTGGAGTTAAGCCCTGGGGCAAGATGGAAACTTTTCAGCAAGGAGCTAAGTGTGCCTTTTTGCTGCCTTCCCCTGGGGCTGTTTGAGATCCAGTAGGGAGGGGTGGATTTGTCTATGGTGGGGTGGGGGAAGTGCCTTGGACCCCCAGGGACCCCATCCTGTTGGCTTTTGCCCAGGCACCCCTCAGGACTTGGAAGCAGGGGGCTGGAACAGTATGGGGAAGACAGACCTCCAATAGAACTTTATTTGGCCTTTTTTTTTGAGTTGGGACTTTGCGTGCCAGGAGGAAGCCTGCAGTAGCAGTGTGGGGAGAAGGAGACAGCCCCAAGAGAACTTTATTTGGACGCTTTTGTTTTCATTGGGACTTTACTAATTAAAGCATGACAGTACCTGAGGGTGTCAGGAGGAAGCCAGCAATGGCAGTGTGAGGAGAAGGACTCACCCTCAAAAAGCACTTCACTTGGACACTTTGTATTTACTAAAGAAGATTGTTAGTTGCTTTGGTGTAGGGGTTGATGTTTGTATTGCAAACAAGTATTTTGGGGAATGACACTGAATGGTATGTTTTGTTGTGAATGACATGCTTTAGTACCCTTATTGATTGGATCACAGTATATAATGCTTCTATTTGTTCCAGAATCCATGGCCATTTAGTTTAGATTTTTGTTAAGCTATGGATACTGGAGAGGTGGAGTGTATTGGTAATTAAGGTGGGACTTTTTTTTTACTGTTTTAGAATGCTAAATTAAGTGTCTTTGATTCAGTCTTACTAGGTGCAAAATCCTGGGGTGGGTGGCAAGCTAGTTTGCTAGTTTGAGAGAGTCAGGAAGCCCCCAGGGCTCTAAGGGGAGTTACTAAGACCAGAGCCAATAGTATACTTAATTTAGCATTCTAAAACAGTAAAAACGTCCCACCTCAATTACCAATACACGCACACATGACATTCCATCACCATCTTCATGCCCTTGCAATGCCTATTCTCCATGCCATAAATACCTTCCCTCTTTACCTCTGTCTTAAGGAAATCTCTCACTTCCTTCATGATGCAGCCTGGGCACCACATACTACATGAAGATTTTTCTGATTCCCCAGCTTCTATTGCCCTTGATCCCAAATTACCTTATATTCACTTTGCATTTATTCTGTATATGCATATACATATATAAACATATGTATACACATATGTATATACATACATATATCTATATAAATGTGCTCATACATATACATACACGCACTTGTATGTGCCAATTGTCTCCCTCAAGAGAATATAAGCTCCTTGAAAATAGGGATTAATTTTTCATCTTTGTCACCCCAGCAACTGTGTTTGGCACATAGTAGGCATTTAATAAGTGTTTCTTGATTGATTGTGTCCTGAGACAGATAAGGGATTGAGTGACCGTGATAAAGAAACTAGTTTAATGTCACCTAATCAGCCCCTCTATTCGCTATAAAGGGCAATACATGTACTGTCTGGAAAAAGGTGAAATACAGTTAACTTTTGTGAGTCATCCTCTCTTCCTACCTGTCTGGTCTCTGCTATCTAGGCAATGCAGAGCTGCTGCTGGTATTTGAGTAGCGGGGTTATAACTAACATCATAGCAGTGCATTAGGAAGATTCTTCCAGACACATGCAAAGAGAGAATGGTTAGAGTAGAAACTGGACTCAGGGAGACTAGTTATACGGCTATTGCAACAGCCTGAGAAAGAGATTATGGGAGCCTGTTCTAGGTTGAGGAGAAGAGGAAATCATTGGCAGATGGTGAAAGGAAGAATCAAAATCCACAAATCTTGTTGACACATTATATTTGGGCAGTGAGAGGCAGGGATGAGTCAAAGGGGATTCTAACATTTTACTTCTGGGTGACTCAAAGGATGGTGGTGCCAATAATAGAAATATGAAGCACAACTGCATAAATAAGGAAATTTACATGATTTAGTCCTTCAAAAATAAACATGATTTATATGGACCTGGTGCTAGTAGCAAACAAATCCTTATACTTGCTTTGATGAATCCATGAATTAATCTACGTGACCACTACTTTGAGTAGTATAGGCTACAACTCATCTAAACATGAGTTGGGCGGAGATCTCTACCAGGGTGATGCCATACATGTTAATGAGTCTTATTTCTTTTTTATGTCTTCCATTAAATCATTGAGTGATTTAAAGGCCATAGAAAACCTTAGCTCCCCAGCCTTTCAACAAGCACATTGTTGGATTTTGCAGATGAACAGAGAACATCTCACCTGTGGGCTTGAACTTTGTTAGGTACAATCTCTGGGCCCAGGGACTTCTGAGAAGAGCAATATTGGAATGATGAGCAAGTAGCCAAGTATACAACAATAAATCAATAGAATGTGACCTCATCAGTTTGAGTACTCTGTCCAATTTACATAACACAACCCATCCACACATTCTCATTTTTTGTTTTCCTTTTCCTGAGTTGGCCAGGGATGGGGTTGAGGGAAGAGAAATGTGTTGTGTGTGGCTTTAAGAGAGTTATTCTTTTCTGAGTAGTCATAGATTTTTTATCAAAGAGGCCTTGTAGTCCCCTTACCTTAAAGAGGAATTTGGGGATTTTCTGTAAATTGAGCTGGAGGAAGTTCCCAATAGTCGACAGAGGAGATGGTTCTGGGGGAAGTTTCCCCACTCTTCCTCTCTCTCTCCACACAAACAAGATGATGAGGAAAAAACCACAAGCTACTAGGGCAGGAGTGGAAAATCGCCATAGGTCCATTGCCCCATTGTTGGAGCCTAGAGATGACAGGTGCCAGCTCATATATCCTGTAGAAACGTCCCACCTCATTTTATCCTGTAGAAAAGGGGTGGACTGAGGAGTCAATGATAAATCTAGTATTTTAAAGAAAGCTGGAAATGCCCTCTCATCATTTTAGCTGTAATTGGAAAAGGTGAATAACTATTTTGAAAAGTGAGTGTTTTTTAAATCTGCTGCATATGGAAAGTATTTTATTTAACTGACCAAGAATAGTCAATACCAAAGTTCATCTTTTTCCATTGGTTTTTGTTGTTTAGTTGTTTCCACTGTGTCTAACTCTTCATGACCCTACTCAGGGTGTTCTTGGCAAAGACACTGGAATGCTTTGCCCTTCCTTTCTCCAGATCATTTTACAGATAAGGAAAGTGAAGCAAACAGGGTTAAGTGACTTGCCCATGGTCACACATCTACTGAGTGTCTGAGGCTGGATTTGAACTCAGGTCTTCCTGACTCCTGGCCCAGTTCACTGTCCACTACGCCACCTACCTGCCCCTTGAGTCTTTTAAAATTTTTTTCATTGATATTGTTTCCTTTTATAATACATCCATTTCAAAATATATCTTTACCTGTTGCCTTCCCCAGCAAGTAATCTCTCATTCTTTAAACTTCTATTCATTTTGAACTTAAATGTATGAAGACAAAAAAGCACATTTCCAAGTACACAGCAGAACATAAGAAGAGGGTTCAGTATAAAACTATAAATTTTCCTTTCACTCTGTTTATTTTTTTTTTGAAAAACTGTATAATCAATGGAACAAATTGTTTTCAAAGCTAACCAACTTTTCTGTGGTTCCTTCTAATTTTTCTTTTCTACTGCACGGTGCACTTTTAACTTTTTCATCCTTTGCCAACCCATCCTAGAGAAAGCTATCATCAGTGTGTGTGTATGTAGATAGATGTATAGATAGATAGATAGATAGATAGATAGATAGATAGATAGATTGATGTAAAACCACAAAACATGTGCTTCAGTTTATCAGTTCTTTCTCTAGTTGTTCACATCTTTTTTTTCATAGGATTATTATTTTTGTTTCAGAAATAACTGATTGCTAAATGTTTGGTAGGATTCACTTGCAAATTCTTCTTATCCTCATTCTTTTTTTCTTGGGAAGCTCGTTTATGGCCTGTTCAATTCCCTCCCCTAAAATAGGTTTAATTAGATGTTCTATATCATCTTCTATTAATATAGGCATTTTATTTTTTGTAAATATTATTCTATTTCACTTAAATTGGCATCCAGTAGGTCTTCTCTTGTAACAAGGAAATAAAAAAAAACACAAGTAAAAGACATTTCCCAAAACTGACCATCATATTATTGACTGCATTTGTCAATATGTGCAGTGTTCAACACCCATAGTCCCCCATTTCTGCAAAGCAGGTAGAGGTGTTCATTTTCTCACCACTTCTTTAAAGCCAAGCTTGGTATTTAAAATTACACAAGGTTCAGTTCCTTCTCCCATTCCTCAATTCCAGTTTCTCAGAGTACTGACATGGAAAGAATACTGCTCCCCAGAATTACTAACATGTTTTGACTCATTCCCAGAACACTGACCTGCAAAGGATAATATTCAGAGTAACATCATGGAAAGGCTCAACCCCAGAATGCCAACACTGAAAGATTCCTCACCAGAGTTACTAACAAGGGAAAGCATATCGCCAGAGTACTATCAAGTCATGAATTCTCTTAGCCATAGAGTCTCATGAAGGCCATCTTCTAAACCATGGTTTAAACCAAGTTTAAACTTCTCAACCAAGTTGGGGTTGTGATAGGCATCAATGGAGAACTTCCCCACCATGTGCCCAGGACTTCTTCTGATATTGATTAAGTCACTTCCCCACTCTGTGCTTCAGTTTCCTAATTTGGAGTGGGAAGGATTTGGACTGTATGGTTTTTAAGGTACATTTTATTTGCAATAGTCTAGAGCAGGAATTCTTTACATTCTTGGTGTCATGGCCGCCTTTGCACAGCATCTGATGAGGCCTAGGGATGGATTCCTTTCTCAGAAGCAAATTTTAATTATGCATTCAATAAAAAAACACAGAATTGCAAAGAAAACTGCTTACATAGAAATAGTTTTCAAATATTTTTATAACTTTGCGACTAAATATTATGCACTGAAATCTTGATGATGGAAATTTGATGATTATTCTTTGACTACATGATTTTTAATTCTATAAATTTGCCTAGTTCAGATATTACATAATGCAAGTGCATTTGATTCAACTCCTCATTTAAATACATGATAGAGGAAGTCATCAAATCTGATTATTTCATCTCCTCAAGCCTCCTTCCTTTAGCTATATATCTCCTAAATCTCTGTCTTGACACCTTGACTCTCTTTGGTAGTTTAGTCCCATCTCTCTAGTTATCTTTCAAACATCTACAGTCATCTCAATTTCCTTTTCCAAACTAGCTTTCCATCTTAAAAAATTTCTGTCCATAGTGTTATATTCTTCTAGGCATGCAGATATGAACATTGGAACCAGTTTTGTGTTTTGAATTGTATCCTCTAAATCATCATCAAACCTCTGCTTTTCCTTGTCCATTGCATAATAAAGGTCTTTAGTCCATCAATCAACAAGCATTTGTTAACATTTCCAACATACCAAACATGTGGCAAGTGCTACAAGAGATGAATTTAAAAGCAAACATGATCCCTGTCCTCAAGAAGCTCACATTCTAATTGTGGAAACTCATGTTCTATTGGGGGAAGCTTCATTATTTCATGACAGGACTCTTGTCATAGAACCTAAATGATAAGAGATTTGTTGCTAATTTGAGTTTATTTTCGAATCCAGAGCAAACTGGTCAACATCACAGTAATAAAAGTTTATATGCCAAGTAAAATAGACAAAAGAGAACAATGCAAATACAACAGGGGTTGTGAATGAAAAAGATGCAAGTTAATTATTGATAGAGTTGTCGAGCTATTCTAGAAAGTGAGCTTGCAACTCTCCCTGAAAAGTTAGGAAATGACTCATACCTTGTCCCCAAGCAAGGACACTACTTGGTCTATACCCAAAGAAATCAAAGAAAGAGATCAAGGACACATATATAGAAAAATATTTACAGCAACTCTTTTTATGTGGCAGGAAATGGAAAATAAGGGAGTGCTCTTCAATAGGAGAATAGCTGGACAAATTACAACACAGTCAGTTCTCTCATAATCCATGTTTGGAAAACTGGAATTTGTTCCAATGTGTTTGATCCATTAGGGAGCATGGTGAGCATAACATGAATTTTGAGTCTGTTTCTGCATGATCTCTTCCTTGAGAAGCAGCAAGAATGCAGAAAAATGGAACTACTTTCTAATGACTTACGAGCTGCAATCTTTGCCATGCTCTTTTTCACAAGCAAACCCAAGGTCTCTGACACGGGAAAGTGCCACACAAGTTGTATATTTCATGGTGCATTTATGAGCTGTGAGCAGAAAAAAACTGGTCCTTACTCTCTCCTTCAAACTTTGTCCCTAAAGCCTCTAGCCTCAAGGTCCAGAGATTTGGTCTGCCCTGCACCCTGGAGCCCAGAGTGAATAGCAGCCTGAGCCTGTAGACCCAGTGAACAGTTATTGTAATACTTATCAATTTCTTTTTTTTTATTTTTTCTTATTTTTAGTTTACAGCACATGGTTCTACATAATTTTGAGTTCCAGATTTTCTCCTCTCCCTCCCCCCTTCCTCCCCAAGATGGCATAGAATCTCATATAACTACCACATATAACTTCACATTGAATTAATTTATACACTAGTCAAGTTGTGGAGAAGAATTATGACCAATGGAATGAATCATGAGAAAGAAGAAACAAAACCAAAAAAAAAAAAACAAAATCCAAAAACAAAAACAAAAGAGAAGAAAAAAATAGGGAAAAAAAGGCGAGCATGAAGTGGGCCTCAATCTGCATTCAAACTTCATAGTTCTTTCTCTGGATGTAGATAGCATTCTCCATTGTGAGTCCTTTGGAGTTGTCTTTGTACCTTGTGTTGCTGAGAAGAGCAAAGTCTGTCAGGTTTGGTCCTCAAGGAATCCATATATCTGTGGTTGTGTATAATGTGCTCCACTCACTCAGCATTGTGTCATGTAGGCTTTCCCAGGTTGTTATGAAGTCCGTATCATCCCCATTTTTATGGCACAATAGTATTCCATTACCTTCATATACCACAGCTTGTTCAGCCATTCCCCAATTGATGGGCATCCCTTTGATTTCCAATTCTTGGTACCACAAAAAGAGCTGCTATAAATATTTTTGTACATATGGGTCCTTTTCCCTCTTGTGTGATTTCTTTGGGATACAACCCTAGAAGTGGTATTGCTGGGTCAAAGGATATGAACATTTTTATGGCCCTTTGGGCATAGTTCCAAATTTCTCTCCAAAATGGCTGGATCATCTCACAACCGCACCAGCAATGTAACAATGTTACAATTTTCCCACATCCTCTCCAGCATTTATCATTTTCCTGTTTTGTTATTTTAGCCAATATGACGGGAGAGATGTGGTATCTAAGAGTTGTTTTGATTTGCATTTCTCTAATCAGTAGTGATTTAGAGCATTTTTCATATGCCTATAGATAGCTTTAAATTCTTCCTCTAAAAACTGCCTGTTCATATCCTTTGACCATTTCTCAATTGGGGAATGGCTTGTATTCCTATACATTTGGCTCAGTTCCCTGTATATTTTAGAAATGAGGCCTTTATCAGAGATACTAGTTGTAAAGATTTTCTCCCAATTTTCTGCTTCCCTCCTAATTTTTGTCGCATTGGCTTTTTTTGTACAAAAACATTTCAATTTAACGTAATCAAATTATCCATTTTGCATTTTGTAATGCTCTCTATCTCTTGTTGGGTCATGAATTCTTTTCCATAAATCTGATAAGGAAACTATTCCTTGGTCTCCCAAATTACTTATTGTATCAGCCTTTACTCCTAAATCATGAACTCATTTTGACTTTATTTTGGTATATGGTGTAAGATATTGGTCTATGCCCAGTTTCTGCCCTACCATTTTCCAATTTTCCCAACTGTTTTTGTGAAATACTGAATTCTTAGCCCAGAAGCTGGCCTCTTTGGGTTTATCAAAGAGTACATTGCTATAGTTGTTGACTTCTCCATCTTGTATTCCTATCCTATTCCACTGATCCACACCTCTGTTTCTTAGCCAGTACCAGGTAGTTTTGATGACTGCTGCTCTGTAGTACAGTTTAATATCTGGTATGGCTAGGTATTTATTGTAACATTTTTCATTTTCTTAACAATTTGCCATATTTTAACAATTTCTATTGGTTTAGTATTTTTTAAAAGGTTACTGACAAGGGGGCGGAGTCAAGGTGGCACTGTGAAAGGACAGAACTACTGGAGCTTTCTCACAAATTCTTTCAGATATGTTTAAAAAAGTAAATCTGATCAGATTTGAGAGAGTTAGAAGCCACTAGTAGACTGAGACTGGTACTAGTGCTGAGCATGTGGATTGGCACCAGACCAAACCAATCAGGAACAGCAGAGGAATTCAGCCAGCCTGTGGCTCTGGGAGAGTGGTGGGTGAGCAAACTGCTGGAGTAAGAACAGGCCCAGAGCGGAATTAGCAGCTGTGGCTGCGATAGAGCCCCAGGCCCCTCAGCCCACGACAGGAGCCTGTCAGAGCACAGAGGTTGTAGCCGTGGGAGCAACTAGCCTGGAGGCCTCTAACCCCAGGCAAATGCAAGGGCAGTAGACCAAACCAATGGGGAACAGCAGAGGAATCCAGCCAGCACACTGGTCTGGAAGGTGGCTGGGAGAGCAAAACACTGCAGCAGGTACAGGCCCAGGGCTCTCAGCCCAGGACTAGAGCCTGTTGCTGTGCAGAACCTGTGACCACAGGAGCAGCTAGCCTGGAGCCCTCCAACCCACAGTCTAAAGGTTTGAAACTCACCTTCTTAAACTTCCAGGAGCCATGATGGCCAGGTAAAATGGCTCATATCCTTCCCTTGAATAAACCCAGAGAATAAAACTTCACAAGAAACAGAGGAGCCAGAAGAGGGGCGAGAGAAGTCGGGGAGAGGGGCCTTCCTGTGTTGGCAGAAGGAGACTAGTGAAGGAAGAGAGCTGTCTCAGCAAGTTCCACCTCAGCAGGCAACAAGAGTAACTGAGCCTCAGGGGGTGGAGCTAACTAATGTCAATGCCAGGACCCCAGACTTGGCTTTGCACAGCCAGCGGAAGTGGCAGACCACCCATTCTGTAGAACGGTCTTGGGGAAGAGGAGACCACCACCATCAGTCAGACCACCCCACCCCCAATCCTCACGAAACCAGAAACCATAGCACATAAAGCTAGATTCCAACACAAGACACTGGGACAGAACCCCCTGAGCCCCAGTAGCAGAGACGAACTTCAGTAACAAGGAGGGAAAAAAAAACACCATGAAAAAGAATAGCAAGAAGTTTTCAAAGACAATAGATTCATATTATGGAGACTGGGATGATCAAAATATCAATTCAGAAGAGGACAGCATGGACACTACACCCATGTCTGAAACCTCAAAAGGTAAAGTGAACAGGTCTCCAGACCTAAAAGCATTACTGTAAGAATTCAAGGAGGACTTTATTTTCTGACTTTTTTTCTTTTTTTTATTATTATTCATTTATTTAACATTTTTTAGTTTTTAGCATTGATTTTCACAAAAATTTGAATTACAAATTTTCTCCCCATTTCTACCCTTCCCCCCAACTCCAAGATGTCATGTATTCTGATTGCCCCATTAACCAGTCAGTCCTCTCTTCTGTTACCCCATCCCCCCCCCCAATCCCCTTTTACCTTACTTTCTTGTAGGGGAAGATAGAGTTCTATGCCACATAGCCTGTATATCTTATATCTTAGTTGCATGCAAAAACCTTTTTTTCTGAACATCTGCTTTTAAAACTTTGAGTTCCAAATTCTCTCCCCTCTTCCCTCCCCACCCACTCTCCCTAAGAAGGCAAACTGTTCAACATAGGCCACATGTGTATCATTATGCAAAACCCTTCCACAATACTTGTGTTGTGAAAGACTAACTATATCTTCTTCTTTCCTATCCTATCCCCCATGATTCAATTTTCTCCCTTGACGCTGTCCTTTTTCAAAAGTGTTTGTTTTTGATTACCTCCTCTCCCTATCTGCACCCCCTTCTATCGTTCCCCCTTTTTATCTCCTTCCTCGTTCTTTCCAGGTGGGGTAAGATACCCAATTGAGTGTGTATGTTATTCCCTCCTCAGGCCAAATCCGATTAGAGCAAGATTCACTCATTCTCCCCTCACCTGCCCCTTCTTCCCTTCCAAGACAAAGGATTTTTCTTGCCACTTTTATGTGAGATAATTTACCCATTCTCTCTCCCTTTCTCCCCCTCTCAATATATTAATCTCTGATTCCTTAATTTTATTTTTTTAGATATCATCCCTTCATATTCAACTCACCCTGTGCTGTCTATATATATTCCCTTCAGCTACCCTAATACTGAGGTCTCATGAATTATGCACATCATCTTTCCATGTAGGAATTTAAAAAAACCGTTCCATTTTAGTAAGTCCCTTATGATTTCTCTTTCTTGTTTACCTTTTCATGCTTCTCCTGGATTCTTGTGTTTAAAAGTCAAATTTTCCATTCAGCTATTGTCTTTTCACTAAGAAAGCTTGAAAGTACTGTATTTTATTGAAAATCAATATTGTGCCTTGGAGAATGATACTCAGTTTTGCTGGGTAGGTGATTCTAGGTTTTAATCCTAGCTCCATTGACCTCCGGAATATCATATTCCAAGCCCTTCGATCTCCTAATGTAGAAGCTGCCAGATCTTGGATTATTCTGATTGTGTTTCCACAATACTCAAATTGTTTCTTCCTGGCTGCTTGCAATATTTTCTCCTTTATCTGGGAGCTCTGGAATTTGGTCACAATATTCTTAGGAGTTTTCTTTTTGGGATCTTTTTCAGGAGGGGATCAGTGGATTCTTTCAATTTCTATTTTACCTTCTGGCTCTAGAACATCAAGGCAGCTTTCCTTGATAATTTCTTAAAATATGATATCTAAGCTCTTTTTTAATCATGGCTTTCAGGTAGTCCAATAATTTTTAAATTACCTCTCCTGGATCTATTTTCCAGGTCAGTGGTTTTTCAATGAGATATTTCATGTAAAAAAGGTGGGACGACAGAAGGGAGGGCAGACAGGGAGAGGAGGTAATCAAAAGCTAACACTTTTGAAAAGGGACAGGGTCAAGGGAGAACACTGGATAAAACGGGGATAGGATAGGAAGGACCAAATTTATATTTAGTCTTTCACAACATGAGTATTGTGGAAGGGTTTTGCATGATGATACACCTGCGGCCTATGTTGAATTTTTTGCCTTCTTAGGGAGGGTAGGTGGGGAGGGAAGAGGGGAGTGAATGTGGAACTCAAAGTTTTAAAAGCAGGTGTTCAAAAAAAAGTTTTTGCATGAAACTAGGAAGTAAGATATATAGGCAAAGGGACATAAAAATCTATCTTGCCCTACAAGAAAATAAGGGAAGAGGGGATGGGGGGAAGTGTGGTGACAGAAGGGACGGTTGACTGGGGAGTGGGGCAATCAGAATATATGCCATCTTGGAGTGGGGGAGGGTAGAATTGGGGAGAAAATTTGTAATTCAAACTCTTGTGAAAATTAATGCTGAAAACTAAAAATATTAAATAAATAAATAACAGAAAAAAAGAAAAAATCACTAAAAAAAGAATGACTTTGAATTAAAAAGTCATTTTTGACTATTGTATATGCCCAAATTAACTACAAAAGACATGAAGAAATATGCTATCTGTATCCAGAGAAAGAAATTATGAAGAGAAATATGAATAGAACAAATTTACATGCACACATTTGTGTCTAATAGTAGCCATCCGTAGAGTGGTGGGGAGGAGTAAAAAAGAAATTTACATGATAACTTAATTATATATTTAGTAGGAATGGCAAATTGTACATAATATATTTTCAGGTTCATGTACATTCATTTTTGTTACACGGTGTTATAGAAATTCTTGCTTTATTCCATAAATTTAAAAGAAATAAAATTCAAAAAAATATAAATAATTACAAATAAGGAGACAACATCTGCAAGGGACCAGAGAAGACAATTCAATATCAGTATTCAATACATATTTAGCAAATCCCATAACATCTAATTTAATAAAAAAAAATCACTTAATTCTAAGAAGACATAGACTTTCCTGCAATTCTAGCTCTGATAGGGTACTGGATTTTATAGTTATGATACTTTGATTTCAATCTATTCATTTAATTTCAATTCAGTCCAACACTCATAACTAGGAACTGTGGCAATAACAAGTTTACATACAATCTCTGACTTGTGGGGTGCTGTGCATATAAAAATACCCTGAAGTTCATCAGTTCTTTTCTGCTGCAGATAAATAATTACCATGTCCCCTTATTTGCTTTCAGAGAGCTGCCATAGAATACTCAGGGGTAAGGACTTGATGCATTGCCCATGATCAGCAAGGTACCCAGCAGATTAACCTAAGCAACCTACTCTTTTCTTATCCTTCTCCAACCCCACTTTTCATTCCTATGTGGAAGAATAGATAAAATGTTGGCCCTGGGGTCAGGAAGACTTGGCTTCACTTCCAGGCTGTGTAAGCTTGGACAAGTCATCTTACCATCTTAATGTGCCCATAAAACTCTCTCTCAGAATATTTCAGAGAAAGTGCCAATGCGCATTAGTAGAGGACATCTATCAACAGGAACTCATGCCCTACTGGAATCACACATCTAATTTTTAAGAATGGCATAGCACATACTGGGCAAGATTATTGGAGAGTTTTCTGATAGAAGAAGTTTCATATGGAGTTAAAAGACATGGGTTCAAATCCTGTTTTGCCACTCTCTGCTTGAAGATATTTGTGTAAATCACTGAATCACTCAGTGACTAGGTTTTTGCATTTGCAAAATGAGTTGAGTGATGCTTGCCCTACCCACTTCACAGGATTCTCATGAGAATTAAAGGAAACAATGTGTGTAAAGGGCTTGGGAAACCATAAATTGCTAAAGGGAGTCATAGGATCATACATCTAGAGTTGGATGGGAACTTGCAAGTCATTGAGGCTAACAGCTTCATCTGACACATAAACTGAAGCCCTAGTTAGGGCAAGTGACTGGGCCAAGTTCACATAGGGAGTCATCAGCAGAACTTGGATTTGAAAACAGATCCTCTGACTCTGAGTCTAGGTCCCTTTCCAGCATACCAAGCCACCTCACTATGTACACTGCTGGCCTCACAGAAAACTTGTTATGGTCAGAGGATTTTGCATTTTATACTTTTGGCTTTGTATGAGTTTAAAATATATATATAAAGGTGTTATAATGAGATAGCTCTTCCCATTATTACCTGCTACCTGAACTTCAGCATAGAAATTGGAATTCCATCTTGTCCAGAATGCTCTGCAAGGTTTGGGATTTGATGCACCCAGATGGGAGCCCCTGGAAGACCTCACTACCCAAATGAAATCATTCTGTATCCCCACCATAACAGTGCTGAAAACTGTGCATGAGCATGTATCTCTTTGATAATAATAATAATAATATTAATAATAATCAAAATGTTGATTCAAAGTGAGCTTCCTCCAGAATCCACATCACACTTTCTTGTCCTTGTATCATATATCTTCCATCTGCGTGGAACTGATTAGAAGGAATTAAATAATAGCAGTGCTGAATTAGGTGAACAGATTAGTTTTAAAGAAATTTAAACCTGCTCAGAAGTTCACGCCAAGTTCAAAAGAGTCCATGAGTAGTCACCAAGCTCCATGTCTCCCATAAACAAAGAAACAAGTTCATCTCAGTTTGGCTGAGTCCAGAGTTTAGTCAGGATCCTAACTCTGTCACTCATTGGATGTATAGTCTTATGTATATCACTTCTGATCACTTGCCTAACAATTCTCAATTTTTAAACTGAGTGGGGAGGATTTGGTAGGGAGTTTGGGGGGAAATCACAAGATCACGAGGGTTCGCTGTTTGATGACTAGGTCTTCTAATTCAATGCCCTCAGTAATCAGGGAAGGAAACTGAGGTCCAGGGACCAAGGTCAGAATGGTAACAGGTGGTAGAGGCAGTATGGTATTTCTGCTGTTATTCTTACATCATTTAACCACCATTTGGCTCAGTTTCCTCATCTGTAAAATTAGGATAATAATAGTGCATGGTTACTCAGATTGTTGCAAGGATTAAATGACATAATAATTATAAAGCTTTCAGCACAGTGTCTGGGACATAGAAAATGTCATATAAATATTATTATTATTGTTAAATAATTAAATTAATGTTTCTGTGATTATATCAGTGGAGGAACTCCCTCTAACAATGGAAATGGCAATCCAGTCATACCTTTGCAGGGTAGATAATTCTTGTGTGAGTACACATAAAGGCACTCCACAGAGGCAAGAGGCAGAAGTAGACTGGTAAATGTTTAAGTTAGCTTTCCAGAAAAATTTACACTTGTCACACTTCTAAATTTAATCTGAACTATTAAAATTTTCTCCATCATTAATTCTAGAAGCAACACAATAAATCAAGCCCTGATTTGTGGTGTTTTTTAGATAACAAAAGTATAAATAGTCACACGTAGAATTTAACAACCAGCTCTCTTGAGATGGACTGAGTTGGCTCTAGGTCACTCTTGAGCAAGAAACTTAATTCTTTATGTTTTTATTTTCTTTTTGAAATGCTCAGTATCTCCTTTGTTCCAACAGAGGCAAGAGGCTTTGGTGGAAGAGCACCTCTAGACAAACCTTGGCAAGCAGTGGAATTTCTGTGAATGGAAGAATGGGAGATAAGCCGGTGGTGACTGGCTGAGACCCTATCCAGAGTCCTTCTTTAAGTAATCTCTGTGTGCTAACCATTGCTCTTATATAATGATAGCTTTGGAAATGTGGGAAAGTTAAACAAAGGGCAAGTCACAGATTCTAGTGAGATACTCAGAGTCTCGAACCTGATACAAAAGCAGAGGTCAGGTTGAACAGAGAAATGTACTCCATATCAATTAAATGGGGGAAAATCATAAAGAATAGAAAATACTCATGGCTGCAATCTCAATCTTAGATTTGTGGCTGTTCTCCAAGCTAGAATGTAGTCAGTAATCCATGCAGGTTGGTGAGAGAGATAGATTCAGGCTCTGTTGGAGGCGTCATTAGTAGATGAGGCATGATTGGAGGGTGAGTTTCATCAAGGACTGATACCAGAAAAGGCACCAACCGGAAAGATCAGGGTCAGGAAGACTAAAGCTCAGAAGACATTCAGGGATGTAAAAATGTTGGGGACATCAAAGGTCTGCGAAAGGAGAAGAAGAAAGGGATAGATAGTGAGGAGGCACCCAAGTGCGTGGGCCACTATTCAAAGAGGACAGAAAGAAGGCAGGGCATGCCAATGCCTACCTTGCTGCCATCTTCTCTCCCAAGAAGAATGTTCTTCAAGGTGGAGAAAGAACAAGCATGGCTAAGCAGTCAATTAAGCCCAAAGTAGATTAGAAAATAAGAAGATAACATCTAAACTCTTTAATATGAGGTCAAGTCTGCAGGAACTGACAGTCTGAAATCCACCACCACCTCCTCTAAGGCTGAATTTGGATATTTTCTTTCTCCTTAGCTCAATATACATCTATAGGCCAAGAGAAAGTTGATTATTGACAGCCTGTGATCCCTAAAAGATGAGCTGGATGCTGGATATAGTCCTTCCTTGTTCTAACTCTTCATATATATATATATATATATATATATTCAGATATATATATATATGATATATGATATATATGAATATATATATATATATATATATATATATTCAGATCCAGGTTAGGGTGAGGGACAGATTCCAAAGCCCCTTAATGGCCTCTTGATTGCTAAACTAATGAAAGTTAATGAAAACTAATTCTGATTTCCTACAAGAGCTACCTATTTATTGGCTGGGCATTCCACCCCTTGTTTTCTACCAATGATTATAAAAGTATGGCAACTGATCTGCTACCTCTGAGTGCTGTAGGACTGTCTTTCAGGGCAATGGATCCTTGGGGACTCACTTCTACTGCCCTATTGGCTTGTGTCCTTTTCCTGATCTTCATATCCCTATGGAGTCAAGGATTCAGAAAGGGGAAGCTCCCACCCGGTCCCACTCCTCTTCCCTTTCTTGGTAACATCCTGCAATTGGATTTCAAGAATATGACTACAACATTCTCACAGGTAACGACTGGATTTTGGGTTTGGATCCTAGCTGCTTGGGCTGTGGGGTGGTGGTGACACAAAGTCTTCAAAAAATAACTGAATCAGGACTGGTGGTAATTTAGTCCTAGGTCACGGATGGAATAGATCAAGGACTCTATGAGTGATATTTTCATTAGCAATGATGTCAGACATGCATCCGTTGTTCTGTCAAAACTTTGGTAGCAGAAGAAATTCAATAATAGAATCAAATATTTACCTTTTGTAATGCATGGTACTAGTCTCTGGGAATACAAAGACAAAAATAACCCAGTCAATTAATGAGAGCTTCTTCAGTACCTACTATGTGCCCAGGACAGTGTCAAACACAGGAGAGAAACATACAGAGAATGAAGCAATCTAGCTTTGAAATGAAATAATTCCTGTTCTCCAGGAGCTTATGTTCTACTAGAGGGAAACAACATATTGGAAGATAAGTAATGGGAAGGTAATTAGATTTCAGAGAAAACACTCATAATTGGGGGACTTGGCACACTGATCCTTTAAAACTTGCACTTTGTGCTTTTATCTGGAACATAATGTAATCACTATGATTTTAACTCTGTTACAAAATGGATGAAATCTGTACAAGTGGTTTTTCAAATTTTTCTTCTCTTACCTTATTTCCTTATGATTCCACCATGCTTTAGTTTTATTCAATGTCCCCCAATTGGACCAGAGGCTGCTACCATGCCCTCAGATAATTCCAGTACCCCCCAGAAGTGGTATCACCCTCTTTGGGAACTTCTGCCCCTAGACCATTGGTTCTCCTTTCAATGAGGAGCAATCACTGTGGAAAAGGGCCCCACTTTCCTCACCACCACCACTACCAATTACTAAACATTTGACCCTGACAGGTAGGTAAACATAAGATTCCTGGGAGTGCCAACCTAGCCCTGCAGACCACTCTTCTTACTTCTATCCAAACTGCTCCCAACATCAGCCCTTGAAGCAACCTACTGGCAGTTGCTTCTGAAGGTGTTGAAGCCACAGATACTGAAAACTAAAAAATTCCCACTACTAAAGTCCTGGGCACTTTTCAACATTTCAGTATCAGAAAAGATATGTTTTTATCAGTGAAATTGACATTATATGTGCTGTATTACCACCAGTTTTGTAACTTTGCCTTGGGAAGCACAAGGCCTTTCTTAGTGATATAGAACTACAGTCTCTTACTACGTATTATTTCCACAATACTAAGCACATAGTAGGTACTTAAGAGATAATATTTTTGTTGGTATTATTAAATTTTATTCTTTTATTTCTTTGTAGCAAGCTAATACACTTTTTTTCCTCAAAGAACATTAAGCAAGGAATGTGGAAGTGACTTCATTTATTTTAATACATAAAAACCCCAAACAATGACTCATAGAATCTGTACTGAAAAGAACTTCACAAGTCATCAAACCCAACCTTCTCATTTTACAGATTGAAGAAAATGAGTCACAGAGAACTTAAGTGACATACCCAGGGTTTCACTGCTAATAAGGGTCAGAGGCAGTAATCAAACCCATTTTACTGGGTATCAAGCCTCTGAAAGCTAAGAAAAAAGAAATGCTATGGTAGGTAAGCATAGTCTTTTCTCCTACAGTTATTTTCCTTTGTATATGTATTTTTGACTAACATTCTTTTCTGGCATTTCATTGTAATGAAAGTGTCCGTAGTGTTCATCACATTGCCTAGCATATAGTAGGTACTTAATAAATACTTATTGACTGACTTTGCCAGAGAGTTCAAGCTCCTGAAGGTCCTTCAGAGTTGAAAAGTCATTAAAGTACTGGCTCAGCAATAGTTTATGAGTTTATGAGTTTATATGACCAACTTAGTTTAATTCGAAGAGGCTCATCACCCTCTGGTCGACACGTGATGTATTTCTTTTTTTTAAATTTCATATTTTATTATTGAATATTTTTAGTTTTCAACATTGATTTCCACAAGATTTTGAGTTACAAATTTTCTCTCTATTTCTACCCTCCCCGCAACTCCAAGATAGTATATATTCTTATTGCCTCATTTCCCAGTCGGCCCTCCCTTCTGTCTCCCTTCCATCCCCTTTCCTCTTACTTTCCTGTGGGGAAAGTTAGATTTCTTTACTCCATTGCCTACATATCTTATTTCCCACTTGTATGTAAAAACAACATTTTTTGAGCATTCTCTTTTAGAACTTTGGGTTCCAAATTTTCTCCCTTCTTCCTTCACCACCCACCCTCCCTAAGAAGGCAAGCAATTCGACATAGGCCACGCTTCCACAATAATCATGTTGTGAAAGATTAACTATATTTCGCTCCAACCTATAATGTCCCCCTTTATTTGATTTTCTCCCTTGACCCTGTACCTTTTCAAAAGTGTTTGCTTTTGATTGCCTCCTCTCCCTATCTGACCTCCCTTCTATCATCCCCCTTTTCTTATCCCCTTCCCCCTACTTTCCTGTGGGAAAAGATGCCCGATTGAGTGTGTATATTATTGCCTCCACAAGTCAAATCCTATGAGAGCAAGATTCACTCATTCCCCTCGCCTGCTCCATATTCCCTTCCAACAGAACTTCTTTTTCTTGCCACTTTTATGTGAGATAGTTTGCTCCATACTATCTCTCCCTTTCTCCCTCTCCCAATATAGTCCTCTCTCACCCATTACTTTTATTTTTTATATATCATCCCTTCTTATTCAACTCATCCTGTGCCTTCTGTCTACATATATATGTATATTCCTTTCAACTACCCAAATGCTGAGTAATGACTTATGAATTACCCACATCATCTTTCCATGTAGGAGTTTAAACAAAACAGTTCAACTTTAGTAAGTTCCTTATGATTTCTCTTTCTTTTTTACCTTTTCATGCTTCTCTTGATTCTTGTATTTGAAAGTCAAATTTTCTATTCAGCTATGGTCTTTTCATTGAGAAAGTTTGAAAGTCCTCTCTTTTATTGACAATCCATATTTTGCCTTGAAACATTATATTCAGTTTTGCTGGGTAGGTGATTCTTGGTTTTAATCTTAGCTCCTTTGACCAATGGAATATCATATTCTAAGTCCTTTGATTCTTTAATGTAGAAGCTGCTAGATATTGTGTTGTCCTGATTGTGTTTCCACAATATTTTAATTATTTCTTTCTGGCTGCTTGCAATATTTTCTCCTTGACCTGGAAACTCTGGAATTTGGTGACAATATTCTTAAGAATTTTCTTTTTGGGATCTTTTTCAAGAGGTGATTGATGGATTCTTTCAATTTCCA
Organism: Trichosurus vulpecula; assembly: GCF_011100635.1. NCBI lineage: Eukaryota > Metazoa > Chordata > Mammalia > Diprotodontia > Phalangeridae > Trichosurus > Trichosurus vulpecula. Next base: position 38,648,507 of record NC_050580.1, on the reverse strand, counting down.
TTTTACCCTCTGGTTCTAGAATATCAGGGCAGTTCTCCTTGATAATTTCTTAAAAGATGATGTCTAGGCCCTTTTGTGATCATGGCTTTCAGGTAGTCCAATAATTTTTAAATTATGTGTCCTGGATCTATTCTCCAGGTCAGTAGTTTTTCCAATGAGATATTTCACATTGTCATCCATTTTTTCCTTCCTTTGTTTCTGTTTTATAATTTCTTGATTTCTCATAAAGTCACTAGCTTGCACTTTCTCTAATCTAATTTTTAGGATGGCATTTGCTTCGGTGGTCTTTTGGACCTCCTTTTCCATTTGGCTAATTCTGCCTTTTAAGGCATTCTTCTCCTCATTGACTTTTTGGAGCTCTTTTGCCATTTGAGTTAGTATATTTTTAAGGTGTTATTTTCTTCACTATTTTTTGGGTCTCCTTTAGCAAGTCATTGACTTGTTTTTCATGGTTTTCTTGCATCACTCTCATTTCTCTTCCCAGTTTTTACTCTACCTCTCTAACTTGCTTTTCCAAGTCTTTTTTGAGCTCTTCCATGGCCTGAGTCCAGTTCATGTTTTTCTTGGAAGCTTTTGATGTAGTCTCCTTGACTTTGTTGACTTCTTCTGGCTGTATGTTTTGGTCTTCTTTTTCACCAAAAAAAAGATTCTATAGTCTGAGTCTCTTTTAGCTGCCTGGCCATGTTCCCAGCCAACTACTTGATCTTTCAACTTTTTGTCAGGGTATGACTGCTTGTGGAGCAGAGAGTACTTTGTTCCAACCTTCTGGGGCTGTGCTGCTGTTTTCAGAACTACTTCTGTTCCACTGTCACCACAAGTTCTGACACTCCAGTCCTCCTCCTCCCCCAAGAACCACCAACCAGAACCGTGACCCATATCCAAACAGGGCAAAGCAAGTGAACCCTGTGTCTCTGCCAGGAAAGCACTCCCTGCACTCCCCCTCTGATCCACCACTTGATTCCTCACAGGTGGGCCTGGGTCTGGAAGCAACCATGGCTAGAGCTCTGGAAGCAGTCCCAGGAGCTTCCTGCTGGTGCTGCTGCTGTTGCTGCAGCCCCAAGTTCACCTCCACAGCTCCTGGGTCTTTGCCTGGACCACTTTCACACTGATCCAGTAGTTTTCCCACTAACCTCCTCCATTGTCTTTGGCATTTGTGGGATGAGATGTCTGGTAACTGTTACAGCTCAGTGATTCATGGCACTATAGCCTGCTCCACCTGATCTCCTCAGCACCTTGTCTGTCCTGGTGTAGCCCATGCCGAGTTCCTCTCCGCTCCCAGCACCATGTGATAGACCCTTCCCAGCCATCACCCCAGCTGTCCTGGGCTGGAGACCTTCTTCCCTCTGTAGTTTCTTTGGTTCTGTAGATCTAGAATGTTTCAGAGCCATTTTTACAGATGTTTGGAGGGATTTGGGGGAGAGCTTAAGTGAGTGCCTGCTTTCCAGCCACTGGCTTGGCTCTGTCCCCAAGAAATGATATTTTTTTACAGTTCTTTCAATGGCCTCAAATTTCAGCCCAATGTTTCTAGTATTTCTCCTTTATGGTGAATAATTGATCAATAAAAAGCCATCTTTGAGGACATATTATGTTCCAGGACCTGTGCTAGTTCCTAAGGATACAAAGACACAAGCAAAATGATCCATGACCCCAAGGATTACACATCTGAATGAGTGAAAACCACATGTGCACACATACTCATTAAATGACCTCATGACTTACATATTCATTTATGTAACCCTACATTTGTGTTTCACTACAATGGTACAATAATTTTGTGTTCATTCTATCCTCATAGAATTCAGAGAGCTTTTGCAGTCATCCCTTTGAGGGGCAAAGCTTCTAGTTTGTATATAGATTGGGGAACACAGCTAATGGGGAAATGTGAGAATTTGCAAAGCAAACATGTAAAATATGGTGAAAATAAATGTAAGGTAATATTTGGAGGGGAAGGCATTGGCCTTTCTGGCTGGGAGAGGTGTCAGGAAAGACCTTGTACAAAAAGTGACACTTGAGCTAAGCTTCAGTGGAAACTAGGAATTCTAAGAGTCAGAAGTAAAGAAGGAGTGCATTGAGGGCACAGGGCTTGCAAAAGCTTTGCAAAAGCAAGACTGTGGGAGACAGAGCATTGTGTGAGAAGCAGCAAGAAAGTCAATTTGTCTAAACCATGGAATAAATGAAGAGGAATAATAATATCATAAAGGTTCCATCCAGCTTGTGAAGGGCTTTAAATGCCAAAGAAGTTTTCATTTGGTCCCAGGTATAATAAGGAATCATGGAAGTTTGTTGATCAGGGGAGTGAAATGGTATGACCTGTACCAATACAGTGGCATCTTAGCCAGGAATAAGCAAGTTGGGAGGAGGGTATGGTTTTAAGCTAAGGATGGTGAATTCTATTTTATTCTTGAGTGTGGGATGCCTGTGGATATTCAAGAGAGAGAGTAGGGCAAAATGTGTAGATCTGGGAGTTATTTCCAGCATAATAATGATATGACTAAGTGAAAGTACAGAAAGAGAAGATGGCCTAGGACTGAACCATGGGTAAAACCCATAGTTCGATATGGGCTATGATTGAGCAGAGGAGACTAATGACGAGTAATAATACAGGTAAGATTAAACAAGACAGGGAGACAGTCACATACACACACATGCAGACATAAAGACAGAGAGAGAGTGATACAAGAAGCCCAGAGAGAGCATAGTGTCACAAGCTGTAAAGAGGTATAAAAGAATGTGGATTGAGACCAGACCATCAGATTTGGCAATACAGAGAACATTAGCAACTTTGGAGTCATCAATTGGAGTTGACTAGTTATGACTGAAGAATTACCACAAAAATTAAAGAAATAGGAGGAGAGGCAATGAGAGTAGATAGCTTTTGTTAGGAGATGGAAATGTCCTCTGCAATTGTTGTAGCTTTTTCCCCGTCCTCTTATAAATCTTCCATGGGTCATCTACCCAACATCCACCTGAGGGCCTTTTTACAATCTCTCTACAGCAGATATGTACCAATGGAGCACAAAGGGAGGGTCTACTTGAGAAAAATACAGTGGCACATAATGACAGGGATTCCCAAGGAGCAAACTAAAAGGAATGAGAGTACAACTTTGTTGTCCCATAGATAATGCCTTTATATACCCAGAATTCATCAACAACTCATGGTCTCATGCACACATAGCTACTGGCATGTTATGAAGCAGTTGTGGTAATGAATTCCAACTTTCTAAAGTTTCACCAGAACTTCATCCTGTTTCTTGACATTTTTTTCACAGCTGGCTGAAAAATATGGCCCCATCTATACTCTTTATCTTGGAACCCAGCGTGTTGTGGTGCTACATGGATATAACATTATCAAGGAAGCTCTAGTTGATCAAGGAGATGTTTTTACGGAAAGAGAAGATATACCGATATTTGAAGATCTTGCCAAAGGAAAAGGTAAGTTTCTTTTACTCAGAAGAGTCACAGAAAAGCAAAATGTATGGCAGAGTGTATCCAGTAGAATATACTCCTCTGGAGTATAGTTACTGGTTTCATTTTTATTATTTTATTCCCTGCACCTAGCACAAGACCTTTATGTAGTAGATACCTGATACCTACCATGTTGCCATTGCATTTTGGATTGAATTGAATAAAATTAAACTTGATCAATGAACTAATCCAATGAACTAAGCCACCATACCTCTCTCCCCACCTCCAATATCAGAGTGACCAATGTCCCATTCTTTTCCTTTGTCTAGGAGTTGTTTTCAGTCACGGAGAGAGGTGGAAACAAATCCGCAGATTTTCTCTCATGACCCTAAGGAACTTTGGGATGGGGAAGAGAAGCATTGAAGAGAGAGTTCAAGAAGAAGCCCAATGCCTGGTGGAGGAGCTCAGGAAAACAAAGGGTTGGTTTTCAGTTCTTTCTGCCTAGTCATGTGAGGTTGAACTGCTGACTCTTCTCCAGTCCTAAATGCTCCTTGCTCACTTATATTGCATTTTAAAAGTCTCTGCTTTGGTCCACTGACCAGGTAATAATTCTGCTGGGCCAGAGAACTCCCTTCTTTTTCATGTATTCAGGTATTATAAGCATATTTACCCTCCATATATACAGTAAAAGAGGTTGTATAGGAGAACAATATTCATTAACCATAAAAGAACTAGGCAGTATATACGGATATGAGTAGAAGGGATGCCTAGACCCTGTCTGATTAGAAATATTTCTATTAAAGTTGATTCCCCCTGCCCCCATTTGGTATTTTTTTCCACACTAGGTCATCCCACTGATCCCACCTTCATCCTTGGCTGTGCCCCATGCAATGTGATCTGCTCTATCCTCTTCCATGATTGATTCAAGTACAATGATGACAAATTTCTATATCTGATGAAGTTGTTAAATGAAAACTTTCAGCTGCTTAACTCACCATGGGCACAGGTAAGGCCAGAGCTGGCTTCTTATTGTGTGCTTGTTTGCCAATTTAGGGTTAGATTTCAGAAGACTTATGGAACTGATGGGATTTGTGTAGAGTAGCTTACTACTCCCAAATGTGCAAGAAGGCTACTCTTTGACTGCTCCTTGGATTGAGGGATCACAAGATCAGAGGATTTAGAGACAGAAAGGAATTTAATGAATAGGGGGCTAGACATGGAATCAGAAAGAGTGAGTTTGAGATCTACCTCAGGCCTTAACAGTTGCATGACTCTTGGAAAGTCACTTCACCTGTGTCATCCTCAGTGTCCTTATCAGTAAAATGGGGATAATAATGGCACCTACCTACCAAAGTTGTTGTGCAACTCAAATGAGCTAATATATGTAAAACACTTTGGGCACATAATGTTCTAAATAAATGCTAGTTATTGTTGGTATTATTGGTATTATTATTGCTGCAGAGAGTAAGAAACAGAGGTACAAAGAAAGGACATGGTGTCTCTGTCCATGTCACAGAGCATACATAGTGACCCAGCTCTACTGACTTCAAATCCAATGATCTTTCTATGTAATCACTCTCTGCTAAAGGCTAAACAATCTCACCTTCACAAAACAGATTGAAGTAATTTAGCAAGAAAGATTAATCTTTAACATCTGTAAGTCCTTGTGCTGATATTGTGAATTTCAGCACCATGGTCAGCCCAAGCCTCCTTACTCTTAGCAAGGAGAGTGAGTAGTGATCAATTTAGGAAATGATGGCTTAGTTTCCTTCTTTAGTTTCATAGGACCCACAGGCTATCCTGCTATCAACTCATAACCCTCCCTTTTGTCTGATAACCATCAATGCCAGTTAGAGAATGGAAGTATCTTGGTTTGGGGCTACAGAGATAAACAAGCTAGACTTTCCCAGGAGGTAGAAAACAGTATCTTGTTTGTCTGTCTGGCATTCTAGACCATCCAAATCTGGCATCCCCTTAATTATTTAGCTTGATACACGTACTACTCCACTTCATGTACTGCATGACTGTCCCAGAGTCTGGGACATTCTCTCTCCCAGAGTCAAACTCTGTGCTTCTTTGACATTTGGGATTTGTTTTCCCTGTCCCCTATTCTTTGTGTGTCCTTCAGTTACACTTTTTACCTGTTAGATTTCTACCCACCCATTAAAGTCAAACCCAAATGCCACCTCCTCCTGAAATGTACCTTGTTCTCTGCAATTAGCAGTGATTTCAGGTTATTGTATATGCCGTGGGATTTTATTTACATGCTTCTGATGCACCAATTATGCATTATTCATTTAAGACTTATCTTTGTGTGTTTACCTTATTCTCCTTCTAGAAACTAAACTTCATGTGAGCGGGGATTATACCTTTTATAAGTATTTTATCTTTCTTAACACCTCATATTCTGCTCTACATTGATCAAGTAGTTTATACTTATCCATTGAATTGACCTAAATGGATTAGTAATTGATTAGCAGAAACTCATTCAGTTGAACTTATGGTGAGAAAGTTCATTATACAGCATACCCTCTGATTTCCCTTCCTACACAAAAAAGTGGAAAGCAATGGCCTACCTTCTCTTGAAAGCCTTTTGACAGTGCTAAGATTTTCCAGATCCTTTGATAGCCCAGGATCATCTCTATGCCAGGACTAGGCATAATAGGAGAACTATAGTGGAGGAAACTTATCTATTACTACTTAACTCCAAAATGTCTTTTTAGTTAGTAACTTCAGCAAAGTCACTAGTTGTAAAACAATCTCACATAATTCATCACTATTTCTGTATATAATAAGTAAGGGCAACCAAGAAGAGAAAGAGAAATAAATTCCATTAAAAAGTATAGAAACACTTGGGAGTCTGCTTATAAACATGCACATAGGAACTTTTTAAATACAACAACTAAAAAGTTCTCTTATGTAGAAATGAAGACTGACATAAATAATTAAAGGAATCTCAATTGATCATAGGCAGGCTGAAACAATATAATAAAAATAGCAATATTCAATTCGTTTACTTATGAATGTCACACAAATCCAAGGATTATTTGATAGAATTAGAAAAAAATGATAAAATTCATCTAGAGGATAAAGTGTAAAAAACCTCAAGGAAATTATGAAAAAAAAAATGGAAAAAGAAGAGAGCCTAGCAGGACCAGATCTCAAAATGAAGTTACTATATTTAAAAATAGAAAAATAGATCAGTAAAATAGTTGGGGCATACTGCAAATAGAAACAATTTTAACCGGCAGCCTAAACCCCAGCTCTTGGGGTATGAAGTCACCATTTGACAAAAAAGTGCTGGAGAAACTAGGAATTGTTCTGGCAAAAGTAGTTAAGACCAAGAGCTCATACTTCATATACATGGATTAGCTTCAAATTATATATAATATATATAAAAGATCACATCACATAAACTTAGAAATAAAAAGAAGTTGTTATTTTCCAGAGGTATGAATATGGACAGTTCATGACAATACAATGAAGTTAGGGAACCACAGAAGATTACAGGAGCAATTCTGATATATAAAATTGAAAATTGTTAGCACAAACAAAGTCAATATGGCTACAATTAGGAAGGAAACAGTAACTTGGTGGAAAACATTTGGAACATGTTTCTCTGATGAAGATATTATTGACTAAATTTGTAAGGAATCAATTCAAATTTATTGGAGTCATTTTCCAACTGATATATGGACAAAAGATATGAACAAGCATTTCTCAAAGGAAGACATCCAAGTAACAAGCAGCTGTATGAAAAATTTGCTACAAAATCATTAATTAGAGGTAAAATTAAAAGCAAATATTACCCTCATTTGGAAAAGTTGATAAAATAATAAAATGACAAATATTGGTGGAGCTGCATAAAAGCTGGTACATTAATGTGATGTTGGTGAAGCAATTCTGGAAATCATTTGGAAGTGTGCCTCAAAAGTCATGAAACTGCATACCCTTGCAACCACCAATTCCTCTCTTAGTTTTGATCCCTACAGACATCAGAGAAAAATATAAAAGGATTACTATTTTTAAAAACATACTAACTTTTTGTTGTGGTAAAGAACTGGAAGTTGGGTGGTACACATCAGTTTTGAAACAGTTGGAAAAGTATGTTACATTAATTTAATGGAATACTATTTTACTTAAAGAAATAATTTAAAAATGAGTTCAGGGAAGTCTTGAAAGAAATATGTAAACTGATGCACAGTGAGACAAGGAGAACCAGAAGATCATTTTTATCCAATGGAAACAACATTGTAAACACAAAATACTTTAAAAGATATAATCACTTATCAATGCAATGACCAATGTTGATTACCACAAACCCAGGATAAAATATGCTGCCCCTTATAGGACAGTTGACAGATAGAATATGCAGAATAATACATACATTTATGAACATAGACAACATGTGATTTGTGTTTTACTTGACTATTCATATTTGTTACTGCAGGTTTTTTTAATTTTAAATTCAAGGGGCATAGAGGGATAATGTTTATTTACTGACAAAGAAAAAATGCACAGAAATTGATTTTACACTTTCTGCTCTCAGAGAATCCTTGTCTTCCTCTCACTTCAAGTGCTGAGCTTCTCTGATGGTCTGAGCTTTCCTTTTTCTGACATCTCTAATTAATTGTTTTTCCCCCAACCCTAGCCTCCACCCCCACTGGAACTTGGCAGCACTGTGCTCTGGCAATATTCCATTTCTGGAGGAGAAAGAAGCATTGTCTTCTACTCAGGTTGCTTTCTCTGGTCCATGCTCATTTCAGTCAGAGAAATGAGATTGTTTCTCCCTGAAGTTCAGTGCTGACAACAGCTTCTGGCTTTCCTTGTTTTTTTGTGTATAACCCTGAAACTTGCTCTGTCCAATTAGGATAAGATATTTTGTCTACTCCTGGCTGCTGGAAACTCCTCATATTTCATAACTGACACGAAGTTTTTCCTGAATGGAAGCCTTTAAAAAACATTCTGCCAGTTTACAGTACTTTAGAAGTTGTCATAAAAATTGGCCCCAAATGGCTTTCTTAAAAATGTGGACAACTCCTGACTTCTCCTTGCAAGTGTTTCCAAATGCATTTAAACAAACGTAAAGAACACATTTTGGAGGGACTTCAGGAAAGCCAGTGCATTGACTTACTCTTGATGAAGCTGTAAATTGATCCAGGCAATCTAGAAAGCAATTTGTGTCTATCCCTGCCAGATTAGTAAATTATGTATAAATTTTGAAACAGCAATACCACTACTTGGCCTGTGCTCACAAGAATTTTTTTTAAAAAAGAAGAAAATATGAAAAATAGAAAACTATATGCAAATTATTGAAAGCTGCTTTTTATGGCTATAAAGAACTGCAGATTAAGGAACTTTTCATCAAGTGAGGGAAAGCTGGAGAAATTATAACATATGAATGTAATGGAATTTTACTATGTTGTGAAAAATGATGAAAGTGAAAGTTTCAGACTTACAAAGATTTTATGAATAGAAGCCATGTAAAGAGGGCAGCTGTGTGGCTCAGTGAGACCTGAAGTCAGGAAGACATCTTCCTGAGTTCAAATTTAGCCCTATACACTTACTAGCTATGTGACCCTGGGCAAGTCACTTAACCTCCTTTGTCTCTATAAAATGAGCCAAAGAAGGAAATACCAAAGTACTCCAGAATCTTTGCCAAGAAAACCCCAAATAGGGTCACAAAAGTCAGACACAATTGAAACAACTAAACAACAACAAAGTGAGCACAATCACTTTGTAAAACACAATGATACTGGAAGGACAAATGCCATGTAAGTCTAAATAACTAATGATGCAAGGACCCACAATGATTTCAGAGGAAGCACAGTGAGCCATGCTACTCACCTCATGACAGAGAGGGGAATAGATTCAAGATGGACAAGGTGACACACATTTCTGTCTATTGCCAAGGTGGGGATTTCTTTTGCTTGACTATGTATATTTGTTTTAATAGTTGTGTTTTTCTTTTCTTCCAAATGTGTAGTGCAGATGAGAGAAAATACACTTTGTTAATGAAAAAAATAATTAAAATTAAAAAGAAATGTAATGCTTTTGAATAAAACATAGTAGTATATAATTAAAAATTTAAAGCTGTTTTTCATGACAGTAAACTCACATGTGTTTGCTTGGGTTTGGGGGTGTCTGTGTGTAGCTCTGCAACTTTTTACCAGCATTTAGAGAGTACCTTCCCGGAACACATAAAACCTTTTTTAAAAATAATAAGGAAATAAAGCATTTCATTTTGGAAAGAGTGAAGGAACATCAAAAAGTATTGGACTCCCACAACCCACAAGACTACCTTGACTGCTTCCTCTCCAAAATGCAGCAGGTAAGATGCATGGGGGAAGCACCTTATTTGATGAGTAAGTCTGATATTCCAAGAATTCTTACAGGCCACTCTCTTCAAAACACAAGAAGGGACACTGGAGAGTCTCAAGGTATCCATGTCCCCCAAGGATGCCATCTGCTTTCTAGAAATTTGGCTTTGTTTGGTCTGACCATGTTCCTTCACTGCACTCTGTATGGAAAATGAGATTGGAAAAGTTCCACTTTTCTAGCTGCTGAGTTGCTGATCTGGGATTTCCTGTTTGGAGGGGAATATCATATTGGAAAATGATAATAGGAATCAATTAATAAACATTTACCAAGCATCTACTATGTTCCAGGACCTCTGCTAAGTGTCAATGATACAAAAAGAGGCAAAAGACAGCCCCTGACCTCAAGAAGCTCACAATGTAGTGGTGGAGATAATATGCAAACAAATAAGTAAAAGTAAGTTCTAAACAGAAGAAATGGGCTGCAGAGCATGACTTGCAATCAAAAAGATTTGATTTCAAAGCTAAATTTATGCACTTTCTAGATGTGTAATCCTGTGCAAATCTTATCACTACTATCTGCCTCAGTTTCTTCATTTTTAAAATGAGCTTAATAACGTTTAGCTCCCAGGATGATTATGAAGATAAAATATTTTCCAAAGCAAATTGTAAACCTTATAACATTATATAAATACTAAATATTATTTTATATGCTAGCTATAACTAGATCCCATAAAAGCACTCAAAATTAAATAATTTCATGAACAGAGCAGCCTTAATTTTGCCCCTGGAAAAATGAAAGATACAAAAGTCTCTCAGAAACCCACAAACAAATTAAGGAAACAAAGCACTTATAGTATCCCATACTGTACCCTGACAATGAAAATTTAGTCAGAGTTGCAATCAGGACATGAGCCCAACATTCTAATTAACCCTTAACTATCTTCCAGTCCCCCATAATTCCACTCAGTCTGATGGAAGAAGCTAGGTGGTGGTATGGATAGAATGCTGAGCCTGAAGTCAGAAAGACTTGTGTTCAAATCTAAAGTCAGATACTTTATAGCAGTATAACCCTGAGCAAGTCACTTAACATCTTTCTGCCTCCATTTATTCAACTATAAGATGGATATAATAATAACATCTACCTCCTATGGTCATTGCAAAGATCAAATGAGACAATATTTGTAAAGTGCTTAGCACATTGCAAATGCATGATGAATGCCTATTTCCTTCCTTCCTTTATATTCTAAACAAATGGATTAAATATATCCTAGAAGGAAAAATCATTTTGGGAGTGCTAAATGTCTGAACTGCCAAAAAAACTTATGGGAATGCAGGAGTGAGAGTAGGGAGGACAGAGTAAATGTGTTCTCTCCTTCAATACCTTCATGGCAGTATCAATAACTTTTTCCTCTGTATTGACATCACAACCACCCTACTTCAGGTCCCTATCATCTCTCTCCCTGAAAATAACAGTTTTCTCCTAACAGCCCTCCAAGCATCAAGACTCTCAATCCATTCTTCACAAATCTGGAAAGTTAACCTGCGTAACTCCCCTGATCAGGAAGCTTCAGGGCAGTTAAGACAAAACAGGAACTCATCTGTTTGGCATTTAAAGCCCTTCACAATCTGGCTCCAGCCTCTCTTTCTAGGCTCGATATGCATTTCCCCCATCATGCCCTCTATGCTCCAGCCAAACTGGCCTGCTTCTTCTCTGTACACAATATTCAGTCTTTTGCCTCTTTGACTTTATACAGTCTGTCCCCCATACCAAGCATGCTCTCACTCTCTTTCCTCAACTCATAGCAGCCCAAATATCCTTCCACACTTAGCTGTTACCTCCTTTGAGCAGGCTTTTCTTATTCCTCCTGTTGTTAATATCCCACCCCAAAATCTCTGTGTATTTCTTTTGTGTAGATACCATACGTGTTTCTCTTTAAATGTGTTGCATTTATCCAGTTGGATATAAACTCCTAAAAGGAAGGGACTGTCTTATTTTTATCATTTTCTTTTATATCACCACTACCTAGCACTCTGCTTGGCACACAAAAAATATTTTATATATATTTATTGACTGACTGATTTAATATGCTGGTAAAAATCTGAAACACTACAGAACCAAGCAGAGATCACTCACATGTTCACTAGAGACTTTCTTCCAGTTTGAAAACTCAGCTGTCCTTGAAGACTCTAACACCCTCCCTAGATACATTGCTACTTTACTGCTGTTGTCTCTATAATTTTTACCCTTGTTTTTTCAGTGGCTCTAAGACAATGGGAGATTTTTAAAGAAATAGTTTTAAATTGACATAAAAGTAAAAGAGTATTGATTCAATTGCTTAATCTTTTCTTATTATTTTTTTAACTTACCTTATGCCTGTCTGGTTTGAAGTATTCCAGGTCACATGCCTGAATCATTTTGAGTTTCTTTCTAGGAAATTCCTGAAATCCATTCTTTTTTTCTATAAATTCATCTTCTTTTATCTAATATTCATTCCCTTCCACCCAATGAAGAAAAGATAAACAAAATCCTTGTTAAATGTCAGCATAATCAAGAAAAAATTGATTTGTTAGCCATGTCCAAAAATACATGTTCCATTCTGCATACTAGTCCATCAGCTCTCTGTCACAAGGCTGGTAAGAGTATCTTTTTTCTAATTATTAATTTATTTATTTTTAGTTTTCAACATTTACTTCCATAAGGTTTAAATTTTCTGCCTCTCCCTCTCACCTCCCTCCCCAAGACAGCCTGAAATCTGATATGGGCTCTACGCATACATTCCTATTAGGCAAGTAGCATTCTTTATCATTAGTCTTCTGTGTTCATGATTGATAATTGAATTAATATTAATTCATAAATCTTTCAAAACTGTTCATTTGTACAATATTGATGGCTGTAAGTTCATCTTATTTTGTGCAGGATTAAGCTCATTTTGGCAGGATTACTTATTTAGAACTATAACCTAATCTGCTTTAATTTTGATGTTACTGTTTTACAGTCTTTTTTACTTCTGAGAGATTTGACTTATTGAAATGTATTTTCCTTGATAGATAAAGAGCATAGTTTCCTTTGCCCAAAGCACTTGTACTGTGTTGATGATCTAGTGTTGGAATACTACAGTTCTTGATGTGTTCAACTTGATGCTTCTTTCTCTTTGATAGCCTCAGAATTTCATAAATATGTATTTTGCCCTCAGTTTTTAACAATTGTACATTTTCTCTTTATTGAAGTATTGTGTGCAGGATTTAAAATTAATTCTATATTTCTAAGATATATAAGAACCTTAATTTATTACTTCATGTCCAGTCTTCAAGAATATTTTGGCTTCTATGTAGTCAATGTGTTCTTCCGATATCGTTGTCTCTACATTTTGCGTCAAAATTTCTCTATTTTCTATCACCAAATCTACTAGTTTCATCTTAAAAGAATCTATACAACTTTAGGCACATTATTTATTATATATTCCAAATTATATAGACATTTTTTGAGGGGAAACTATTATTTCAGTCCAATCTTCATCCTTATTTCTTCTTTTAATTCTTTTCTTTCTCTGTGTGAAACACTTTAATAGTAATAGCATTTAGATCATGTGAACAAAATGAATGTGGGGGAAGATTCCTAGGACAAACTTATATGCTTACTAATGGTTTTCCCTGCTGTTTCTGATTACATAACTTATTTTGCAACTCTCCTTTAGGAGAAAGATAATCCCCAATCTGCATTTGACTTAGAGAATCTAAAAACAACTGGGGTAGACTTATTTGCTGCAGGAACAGAGGCAACCGGCAGCACTCTAAGATATGGCCTACTGCTCATTCTGAAACATCCTGAGGTCCAAGGTAAAGTACAAGAATTGCCAAGCTTATTGACTAGGATTCCTTTCCCAGGCCTGTACCTTGCTGAGGACCTGAAACCATGTTTTGAACTTTTGGACTTGTATGACTCCCATAAAGTTCAGCAACAGGTCAGACAGTAGCATATTTGAGAAAAGAGAACATATGGACAAGGCCCAATAGTTATTTAAGTAAGTGAAGGTCTACCATGGGCAATTCAGTTCACTCTAACAAACATGAATGAAGCTCCCACTGGGCACCCTAAGCTGTATCCTTAGGATACAAAGACTCAAAATGCCTCCTTTCCTCAAATGGATTATATTCTGCCAGGGCTGGTTCTTATGGGTCTAAGGAAGCAGTGCTAGGAACCATGGATAGAAGTTGAAATTGACAAACAGAGGCTTCATGTAAGGAAAGACTTGCCAACTATTAAAGTTCTCCCAAAACCAATCTACCCGCTGTAGAGGTAGTAAGTTCTCCCTTCGTAGAGATTCTCAAGCAAAGGCTGGGTAACCCTTTGTTCATTCCAATAGAAATGAGATCCCTGTTCAAGTATGGTTGGCCCTGGGTGAAAATGGGTAATTTCTAATACTAACATCCCATGCCCCAGCAACTCATGACATTGAGACAACAGTTGAGATAGAAACCTGGTGACTGGTTTAAATTAAGATAATGAAATCACCAGCACTATCAAATTCAAATGAAGACATCTACTTTCTTTGACAATAATAGATGGTATCAATATAAAAGATGTAAAGTTTGCAAATTACTTGCCATGTTATTTCATTTGATGCCCTCTGAGGGAGGTGCAGATATTATCTCCATTTTACAAATCAGGATAATATATTTATAGGTGTAGGGAACCTTACAAGATGGATAATGAATGATGCCCATTTTTTCAGATGAGGAGAATGGGCCTTAGATAGATTAAAAGATTTGCCTAATTTATACAGATAGTGTCTAAAGAGGAATGCAAAAGCAGTTCTTCCTGACTCCTATCTGCTAAACCATGGAAAGGTATCCTGTTGCTCTTGCAAAAATATTTCTACCTTAACAGAGTAAAAGAATGACAATGAGACCACCTGAGAATCATCTTACATCATATGATTAGCCAGATATTCTACACAGGCTCTGTTGGGCAGTCTCAGTAGACTAGGATGCTCAGTGTTTATTCATATTTTTTATCACTGCAGCAAAAATTCATGAAGAAATTGATCGTGTGATTGGACATAATCGAGTTGCTTCCATAAAAGACAGACAAGATATGCCCTATATGGATGCTGTGGTCCATGAAGTGCAAAGATTTGTTGACCTCACACCTCTAAACCTGCCCCATGCAGTGACCAAAGACATCCAGTTTCAACAATATGTCCTCCCTAAGGTCAGTAGTCATGGAAGAATGGGATCTAGTGTTTGAAGAGATCTTAAATATCATCTGTTCCTGTGACGTAATTTTGAACATAGGAAAACTGATGCCCATTGTAGTGAACTCACATGATGTTCCCCATAAGGCAGGCATTTATTATTAGAAACAGCTCACTTGGATGTGGTGCTGAATGAAGAATGAGAGGAAAGTGCATACTTACATCTGTTCTCCATGCTTCTCATTTTCCACAGCAACATTTTGGAAAGAAAACATACAAGGAAAATAATAGTGAGACTGCTCAATCAAAATTTTAAAAAATATCATTTTCTCTCACTAGAACATGAAGTGGATTGTGTAAATTACATTATCTGTTCCATTGTACAGATTGAAACACTGAGTCTCAGGTGCAATGACTTACCTAAGGCAATTTAAAAGTGTGGGAGCAGAGTGGAGACCCAGGTCTTTAGATTCTAAAGTACTGCTTTGCAGGGTTACTAAATAAACATCGATTGAATTGAATTGAATCAGATTGAAGTTTGCAAGCAATGGCTGATCAGAATTACTGTCCCTCAAAGATAGAAGAAGGGAGTAACCTACCTTATTTCACATTTAATATACCCCATTGAGTGCATTGTTCAATTAAAATCATCAAGCTTCAGAGAAAATAAAACACTGTGTGAGAATTTCTGGGCCAAGTGCTGTTGACAAAAGGCAAGAATAGGTTATTGAGGAATTTGGCTTCTCCTGGAGTGAGCACAATTGAGAATCAGAAAAGTCCTCCCAAAGTATTATTTCTTTCCTTCACAACTGAGCTGTGACTTGACTGGAAGAGTGGCTTCCTGCTGAATCAACTCCTTCAGAAGGAAGCCTGGTCTGTACCTAGAGGCTTTCGGCATTACCTGGGTCACTGAAAATTCACATGTCTTGCCAGCTCTCACACAGGCAGCAGGTGCTAACATGAAGTACAGAGCAAGGAACTGAGGAGAGACAGAGCTCAGGACCTTAGCCAAAGCTTCTTTTAGAAAGGGGGACCCAAGCAAAGCCTTGGAGAAAGCTGGGTATTCTAAAAGGCAGAAGTGAGCAAGGGGTGTCTTAGAGGCATGGGACATAGACATTATAAAGGTAATTATAAAGATCACTGAAGGAGCCATGTGGATCAGGAACAACAGTTGTATCAGTTTATCTGGATACCCAAGGATGGCATGATGGGAATAATAATGGGGACATCAACCTAGAAAGCTAGACTGGGGCCTATGCAGATTCTCAATAGCTAGACAACACAGTCAATACCATGCACAAAGGAATGTGCTTTTTGTATTCGAGACAATAAGGAGCCACTAAAGTTTCTTGGGACTGGCAAACAAAGGATATTCATGATGATAACTGACTTTCCCCTGGAATTTCTTCCCTCTAGGGCACAACAATCTTCCCACTGCTCTCCCCAGTCTTGTATGACAGCAAAGAGTTTCCCAACCCTAACCAGTTTGACCCCCAGCACTTTCTGGATAAGAATGGGAAATTCAAGAAAAGTGAATACTTCATGCCTTTTTCCATCAGTGAATAGAAACCCTTCCTTCTCTACCTCTCACTGTAAAAGGAAAATCCTGTTTCTCCTACCCTCCTCTGGTTTAGCCTCCTCCTGCTAGTTCTTATAAGGATACACCACCCACCGTGGCATGTGACACAATTTTTTTTCTAGTATTCCCATGGCTTGGCTTCTTCTCAGGTCCCTTAACAGATGGACTGAGCCTCTTCGCTGGCTTAGCAGCCCACATATTTTAGTGGAACTATGTCTCCATTGCAAGATTCACTGCACAAGCCTTCATGGTAGGAAGAATAGTGTGAAGAAGGAATTTGTTGCTGCCCCTAGTAATGGTTATTAATGGCTGATATAACTCACAATAATAGTAGTCACTATTACAGCCCTTCTACATCCTTCTCTTTTACTCCCTTCTCCACTATTGTACTGGTCCAGTGGGCTATTTCACTTTGGCTGACACTGTGATATTTTGTGAAGATTTCTAAGCACAATTTTGTTTCTTTCCAGGAAAACGGTCTTGTCTTGGAGAGGGCCTGGCAAGGATGGAGTTATTTTTGTTCTTTACCAGCATTCTACAGAATTTCACCCTCAAACCAGTTGGGGATCCAAATGAAATCAGCATGAAGACCAATCACGTTGGGTTCACCAATGTTCCACCACATTATCAATTGTGCTTTCTTTCCCACTAGTCAGAAGACAAGTTGATTTGGTAATTAGCCAGCTCATTTCATCTTCTAGGTGCAATTTTTTGACTGGAATTCCCTTGAAAGAAAGAAAAATTGCCACCTAATGATTAAAAAGGCTTTTAATTTTCAGGGACAAGATAGGCTAGCAGAGTACCTCTGCATGTTATTTGGTAATAGGGGCTGCATTATAGACATTCATGTGTAGCCCTCTCAGCAATATCTCCAGCCACATCCTCAGTTCTTGTTTTAGGGTATAGCTGGAGATACCCGAAGCATCCACCCCAAAACCCATATTAGTTTGTATTTTTCACATTTCATCCTGGATGATCTTATTTTATATAGTATATTACTTGTTTGTGATTTTAGGATGCAATAAGCATGGCTGTGTGGCTAGTAACTCCTGATATGCAAATGTGTATTTGTACTTTATGTTGAGGATTTAAGATTTCAAAGGCAGCAAGGTAACATGGAAGGATTCCTAGCTTTGGGGGCACAGTACTGGAGATGAATCCTGCCTCTAATGTGTGGCCTGGAGAAAATACCTTCATCATTTGTTGTCACATCAGATTCTTCATCTCTCTCAGGAAAGGTTTGGGCTACATGGGCTCAGAATTCCCTAATGAGTTTTCACCTATGATATTTTGATCAGGGTGGAAAGTCCACTCATCCATCCTTTGGGTCCTCACTCCATCTATCTTCTCATGCTCTTCCTTTCAGTATCTTGACCCAATAGTGAACCATCTTTAATTAATCTCCACTTTCATGCCCCATGTCCCCTTGTCCTATGGGGACATGCATTTCCTCACTGAATTTTAGCAAGGAATTATTTCTACCACTTGCCTTTTCTGTTACTGTAACCTTGCTACTGAACACAGATTTCTTCCCTGATTGACTACCCCCTATTTTCAGCATCTATTTTAAGATTTCTATTCTCTTTTGAGGCTTCTCCTGTCATCTCAGTCCTTCATTCTCACCATAAGACTAAACTCAATACATCACTGAAAAAAATTGAGAATATATCTTGCTAATTTATTATTTTCTATGATTCTTTTCTCTAAATCACCTCTCCATCATCACACACACACTTATTTTCTTTTGTTGTCATATGACAGAGCAGTTGGAGGGGAAAAAATGTAGCAATTCTCCTTGCAACCACCAGCTCCTCTACTTTGGTCCTTGATGTCTCCTCCTCTAGAGATTGCATCCTCTAACTTCTCCTCTCTTTTCCAAATTTTTGATTTCTCTATATCCATTCATTCCTTTCCTACTGCTTGCAATAAAATGCACTTCTCCCTGATCCTTAAAACAACATGAAAGAAAAAACCCATCATATTCCCAGAGATTCCCTAGCTGACTCTTACTGTCTATATTTTACTCAGCACTTTTGTAGCTCTGAAAGGACAAAGTAGGACTTTTTGAGTATCTACTGAGTTAATAAGAGTTCCTTCAGTTAAATGGACAAGGAGGGTTTCCTTCAACTTCTAGAAGGCCCAGGACACCTGAATTCTGAATGAATGACTTTTCATCTCAAAGGTAAAAGAGTGCTGAGTCACACTTTGCCAACAGAAAAGCTACCTGGGAATTCCTCTATATGCTCCATTCAATCGCAATTATATTGTCTTCCTCTTTCTCTGTTCCCTTTCATAGTCAAACTCCTAGAAAAATAACTATCTGTCCATTGGAGTCTTTCTAATCTCTTTGGGGCCCCATTTGAATTTTTGTTGGTAAAGACACTGGAGAGATCTACCATTTCTTTCTGCATCTCATGTAAGAGATGAGGAAATAAGGCAAACAGGGTTAAGTGAGTTGCCAAGGGTTACACAGCTATTAACTGTCTAAGCTCAGATTTGAACTCAGAAAGATGAGTCTTCATGATTGAATGCACTGTATTACCTAAGTTCAAAGATAAATAACTGTGAGTGATCAGAAGGGATAAACATACTGTATACAAAGATACAGTATTTATACCTCTCATCTGTAGCTCCAAGAAACTATAGTATATACAAAGGCCAAATCCTGGTAAAACCACCTTAGCAGATCAGCTAAACCAAGTTGAGGGTAACTGACAGGCCTCAAAACCATTTGTGACTTATGGGGTTATCAACTCACAGCATATAAAGACTTCCCCCAGTGGAATGGGTAGATGAGAACAATTTGTTCCAATTGCCACAAATGTGGCTGGATAGTCAGACATCAGAGATGCCAAGGCCATCCATCACCAGTATTTCTGACTTTTGTCTTGCTACTGGACTTTGATGACTTTGGAAGAGAGAGTGAAGCTGACACCTTCATTAAAGTACAATTAATGAACATGTCAAAACATCCCCCTTTGATGTCATTGGTTCTCTTCAAAAAGGAAGGATGAACAGCAATTTACAGGCTACAAGGGAAAGATGATACAAATCTTTCTATACTGTCCTCTGAGATCATAGAAGTTGTTAAACAAATAAAGCTCTTGAAGTGTTTTGTTATGTGTTGATAACCACCAAAGAAGAAAGGAAAAGGAGGGAAGCAGATACACTCTAGGGAAAAAAGGGGGAGACTGATTGGGGGTGCTTTATCTCATATAACTGAAGTAGGCAAATCGAAGGTTTTGTACAAAATGAGGAAAGATTTTGGATTTCTGGACTGTGGTTTAAACTTGAAGAATGATGAACTCCTGGTTTAGGGATAACATTCAGCTCACATGGGCTGGTAAGAGTGTATATGCCTGGAGTCTTTGAAATCTCTTTAAAAGGGCTTTAAATTGAAGAGAAACAAAGGGAAAGAAAACTACCTATGTAGTTTTTATGTATATCTTTATTACAGAGAGTAGCTGCACTGTGGGAAGAATAGTAGTAAAAATCACCTTGAAATTGACAGGAGGCCAAGTCTTTGGAAGTATTTCAAAATAAAACTCATGGTCTCAGATCTCTAAAAACCTGTGCACAGAGTACATGAACCAAGCAAGGGGAGCTTTAGATTCTCTTGCAAGGAAGAAAATTTGACCTTGGTCTCACCGAGACATAATGGGATGAGATGCAAGAGTGGAATAAGAATATGCAATATTCAAAAGAAAAAAGGATAAAGGACAAATAAGGGGCCAGAGAGGGAGAGCAGCAGCATGAAAGGATATTCCATAAAGGGGGAAAGCAAAGGGGAAACTATTGGAGTGAAGATCAAAAGAAAGAAAATAGAAACAATATTGTCATTGGAGTTTCCTAGAGGGAAAGAAGAAACAACGAAGGAGTTTAGGAAGAGGAGGTATGAGATAGTAGCGATCAGAGACTTCACAATCTGGACATCTGATGAAATACCCTGTCTGTCAATCACCCTTCCTCTTTTCTTCTCTCTCTCTTTCTTTTTGTCTCTCTGTCTCTTGGTCTCTCTGTCCCTGTGTCTGTCTGTCTTTCTTTCTCTCTCCCTCTTTCAGGAAGCTAGATATGCAGTAGATGAAATGGACAGGCTGGGTTCTTAGTTCAAATCTAACTTCTGACATTTACTAGCTGTGTGACCATGGACCATTTAGTTAATTTCTGATTGACTCACTTTCCTTGTGTATAAAATGGGGATAATAATAACACCTACGTCCCAGGGTTGTTTTTGTGAGGATCAAAGGAGATAATAATTGTAAACACTTAGCACACTGCCTGGCACATAGTTAAGTTCCACAAAGATGTAAGTTATTCTCTCACTGTCTGCTGAAAAAAGTATGTCATTTTGGGTAGCACCATGAGCTCTGTTGCTTTTCAGAATATATTATTGTATTTACTTCTACAGTTTCTGGTGAGGGAAGTACAGTTTTATATTATTTCAGCTTCCTTTCCTTTATACATGAAATTCTAGGCACTTGCAGAAATTATTTTTTAATTGCAAATGTAAAACTTAACCACCATGTTTCTTGAAGTTTACAGCTTATAAAGTTTTTTTTTCTTTCTCCAGATGGTCTATGTGGATTCATTTAATTGGTGCTTTATTTCATGTATTCAGAAGTTGGAGTATTTTTCCTTTTCTTCTAACTTGCATTATAGTGTTCCTGTTTTTTGAGTTGTTCTGTTGTTCCACAGGGTAAATATGAATGAAGAGTCAGATGGGACTATCCAATGATGCAACATTAATATACTAAAAAGAAATGACAAAAGTGTACTTTCGAAAGTCATGGGTGTCATAGAGAGACTTACATAAGATGGGTGGTGTCTAGAGGTTGTTTTATTATATTTTGAGTGCCTTAAGAGAAGAAACAAAAGGAAGAGGAAAAGGGATATACTTGGGAAGAAAGGGAGAGGAAGATTGAAGTCACTACAGAAATAAGGAAGAATTGATGAAGAAGGAAGAATGCAAGCACTTAGTGAACAACTATTATGTATTGGATAGTATGCTAAGGACTTTATAAATTTGATCTCTGGTGTGGAGCCAAAATGGTGCCTGGAAAGCACGGACTTGCTTAGGCTCTCCCCCAGGACCCTCAAAACACCAATAAAAAATGGTTCTGAACAAATTCTAGAACTGCAGACCCCACAAAATAGCAGAGAGAAGTGGGGCTCCAGCCCAGGACAGCCTGGATGGTCACTGGGTAAGATCCATTGCATGGAGCTGGGAGCAGAGCAGAGCAGAGCCCAGCATGTGCTGTGCCAGACCAACCAGACAGGGAGCCGGGCAGAACCTGCCCTAGCTCTCAGAATCAGTGAGCTTTGGCAGTTACCAGAATTCTCAACCCACAAGCACCAAAGACACAAGAGAAGGTTAGTGGGAAAAGCTGCGGGGACAGAGTGAAGGGAGTTTGCAGTTTGGCCACCACCCCAGGGGCAGGGGAAGTGATGCAGCTACAGAACTAAAGCTGCAGCTGCTTCCGGGCCCAGGACCACCTGGTGGGAGGAATTAAGTGGCAGATCAGAGCAGGAGGGCAGAAGCTGCTTAAGATCTGAGTCCTGTCCAGGTTAGCAGTCCTTGGGGGAGCAGGAGCACTGGTGTGGCAAGGCTTGCTATATAGAAATAGCTCTGAAAACAGCAGTGAATCCCCTCAAGTTCGGAACAAAGTACTCTCTACTTTACATGCAGTCACACCCCAACAAAAAACTCAAGGATCAAGTAGTTGGCTGGGAACATGGCCAGGCAGCCAAAACCGACTCAGATTCAGTCTCAGACTTTGGAATATTTATTGGTGACAAAGAAGACCAAAACATACAGCCAGAAGAAATCAACAAAGTCAAAGAACCTACGTCAAACGCCTCCAAGAAAAATATGAACTGGTCTCAGGCCATGGAAAAGCTCAAAAAGGATTTTGAAAAGCAAGTTCGAAAAGTAGTGGAAAAAGTGGGAAGAGAAATGAGAGTGATGTGAGAAAAACATGAAAAAGAACTCAACGACTTGGTAAAGGAGACTCAAAAATATTGAAGAGAACAACACCTTAAAAATAGACTAACTCAAATGGCAAAAGAGCTCCAAAAACCCGATGAGGAGAAGAATGCCTTGAAAGGCAGAATTATTTAAATGGAAAAGGAGGTCCAAAAGACCACTGAAGAAAATATTACCTTAAAAATGAGATGGTAGGAAGTGGAAGCTAGTGACTTTATGGGAAATCAAGATATTACAAAACGGAACCATAGGAATGAAAAAGTGGAAGACAACGTGAAATATCTCATTGGAAAAACCACTGAGCTGGAAAACAGATCCAGGAGAGAGAATTTAAAAATTATTGGACTATCTGAAAGGCATGATGAAAAAGAGCCTAGATATCATCTTTAAAGAAATTATCAGGGAGAACTGCCTTGATATTCTATAGCCATAGGGTAAAATAGAAATTGAAAGCATCTACTGATTGCCCCCTCAAAAAGGTCCCAAAAATAAAACTCCTAGGAATATTGTCCCTAAATTTCAGAGCTCTCAGATAGAGGAGAAAATACTGCAAGCAGCCAGAAAGAAACAATTTGAATATTGTGGAAACATAATCAGAATAGCCCAAGATCTAACAGCTTCTACGTTAAGGGATCGAAGGGCTTGGAATATGATTTTCTGGAGGTCAATGGAGCTAGGATTAAAACCAAGAACCACCTACCCAGCAAAACTGAGTATCATGCTCCAAGGCAAATTATGGATTTTCAATAAAATAGAGCACTTTCAAGCTTTCTCAGTGAAAAGATCAGAGCTGAATAGAAAATTTGACTTTCAAACACAAGAATCAAGAGAAACATGAAGAGGTAAACAAGAAAGGGAAATTGCAAAGGACTTACTAAAGCTGAACTGTTTTGTTTACATTCCTACATGGAAAGATGATGTGTATAATTCATGAGACCTTAGTATTAGGGTAGCTGAAGGGAATATACATACATATATAGACATAGGGCACAAGGTGAGTTGAATATGAAGGATGATATCTAAAAAAATAAAATCAAATTAAGGGATGAGATAGGAATATATTGAGAGAGGGAAAAAGGGAGATATGGAATGGGGTCAATTATCTCACATAAAAGTGGCAAGAAAAAGCAGTTCTCTTGGGAGGGGAAAAGGGGCAGGTGAGGGGGAATGAGTGAATCTTGCTCTCATCAGATTTGACCTGAGGAGGGAATAACATAAACACTCAACTGGGTATCTTACCCCTCCATAAAGAAGGAGGAAGGAGATAAAAAAGGGGGGACTATAGAAGGTATGGCAGATGGGGGAAAAGGTAATCCAAAACAAACACTTTTGAAAAAGGACAAGGTCAAGGGAGAAAATTGGATAAAGGGGAATAGGATAGGAAGGAGCAAAATATAGTTAGTCTTTCACAACATGAGTATTGTTGAAGGGTTTTGCATTATGATATGCATATGGCCTATGTTGAGTTGCTTGCCTTCTTAGCGAGGGTGGGTGGGGAGGGAAGAGGGGAGAGAATTTGGAACTCAAATTTTAAAAGAAGATGTTCAAAAAAAATTTTTGCATGCAACTAGGAAAGAAGATATACAGGCAATGGGGTATAGAAATCTATCTTGCCCTACAAGAAAGTAAGGGAAAAGGAGATTGGGGTGGGGTGGGGCATGGGGTGACAGAAGGGAGGGCTGACTGGGGAATGGGGCAATCAGAATATATGCCGTCTTGGAGTGGGGGGAGTGTAGAAATGGGGAGAAAATTTGTAGTTCAAATTCTTGTGAAAATCAATGCTGAAAACTAAAAATATTAAATAAAGAAAATAAAACAAAAGAAAGAAATGCCTTGCTTAAGTAAAAAAAAAAAAAGAAATAACAAGTTCCAGTTTTGTTTTGTTTTATTTTAAGAAAATATTCAGTGACTATAATATTAGCATACAGCTTTAAAAAACCCACCTTTAAGGTAGTAGTCTTCCTTAGCTACCAAGATCAATACAATTATCCAAGACAAATCCAAAGGACCTATGATGAAAAATGCTCTCCACTTCCAGAGAGACAGAACTGATGAACTCCAAGGGCAGACTGAGGTATACATTTTATTCTTTATTTATTTTTCTGTATGTTTTCTTTTGCAACATGACCATTATTTTCATGTGTTGCATGACTTCACATAAATAATAAATATCAAATTCCTTGCCTTCTCAGGGAGAGGGGAGGCATGGGAAGGAGGAAGAGAATTTGGAATTCAAAATTTAAAAAACAAAATAATGTTAAAAAAATGTCCATGGGATGGGGAAAAAGCAAGAAATAAAAAATACATTTTAAAATGGAAAAAGAAAAAAAAAACTTGGACACAGTCAAAAGGCTGCACCCAAGGACCTATAAGGCCACATCTGTCCTTGAAGCCACAGGTTCCCCACAACTGCCTGAATCTATCCCATTTCTTTCATCATGTGAGTACCATATTTCATCATAAATCCCTTGGAATGCTTGGTTGTTAGTACATTGGTTATAATTCTCAAGCTTTTCAGTTATTTGTTTAAACAATGTTTTTTCTGAGTAAGTTGTTCTTGATTTGCTGACTTGATTATACATCAATTCATACAAATTTTCTCAAGTTCCTCTAAGACCATCTTTTTCTTCATTCCTTATAGTACAGTAGTATTCCAACATATTTATATACAGTTATTACTTCAATAACATGGCATATGCTTTCCCCCAAATCACCCCCCCCATCCAAAATTGTGCAATAAAACCCAAAGAGTTTATGTGCCAGTGGGTTTAGGGGTTTGGTAACTTTGTCAATGACCTGTAACAAAGAGATGAACCTAATGAATTGGTAGAAGAGTTTTAAAATTGAGAAATGATTTAGAAATACATACATACTATACTGATCTTGGCTAGACTTGTCCTCCACAAATGCATAGCCTATAATGAAGTCTTTATTGCCACTAGGGCCTTTTTATCTAGACAGAATATGCCAGAACTAATTCTTTAAACAATCAATAAAAAGGCCATCATGGACCATGTACCATGTGCTAGGTCCTAAGGATACAGCGAAAAAGGCAAAATGACCTTTGCCCTCAAGGTTTCACATTTGAATGAGAGAGACAAAAGGCATTGCACACACAGACACTTATTAAAAAACCTTGTGACATAAAATAATTTTTCAAATACAGCAATTATTTGAAAAAGATGATATAATGCAAGTTATAATTGAAAGCATTTATAATACTATATAATTGTTAAAAAAAGGATATAGAAAAACACTAAAACAAACAGCTGGGCCTACAGCCCTGGGCCACTACTGACCCTGAGCCCCAGTCTTCAGGGCAGGCCAAACCTCTGGCCCTTCGGGCTAGAAGCCATAGGAAAGGGGCTGGGGGGAAAGGGAGTGAGACCCAACCTTTCTCTGCTCACAGCTCCTAACTGTACCATAAAAAATGCGAGAAATGCATCACTTTACCCTGTAAAAGACCTTAGGTTTGCTTGTGGAAGTTGGCATGGAAAGGATTGCAGCTTGTAAGTTATTATGAAGTGGTGCCATTTTCTGCATTCTTGCTGCTTCTAAGGGATGAAATAATACTGAAGTCAAGTGAAAATTGAAGTTATGCTCAGCATGTTTCCTAATGTATCAATGATATTAGAATAAATTCTAATTTTCAAAACAGACTATAGCAAAACTGACTGTATTGTTATTCATTCATCCATTCCCCAGTTGATGGGTACTTCCTTAGTTTCTAATTCTTTGCCACCATAAAAAGAGCTGCAGTAAATATTTGTGTGTATATGTGTATATATACATATATATTTATATAAACACACGTATATGTGTGTATGTGTGTGTGTATATGTATATATGTATGTATACACATTCCTACACATGTACATGTATATCACATGCCCACATACACATATACCTCATATGTGCATAATATCAATAAAGGTGGGATTTTCTTACTGTCTTAAAATGATTAAGTCTCTTTGATTGAGTTTAACTAGGTGCTAAACCCCAGGTCCAAGCCCCTACATACTAGGTGCTAAGCCTATGTGGGCGTGAAGCCCTCAGGGTCCTAAGGGGAGTTGCTAAGACTGGAGCCCATAGTAGAAGCGTACATTCTGGTTGTTCAGATGACATTTGATGATGGCTAAAGAAGGTAAAAAAAAGCTAGAACAGAGCTATTTGCAGGGGCTCTCACTCTTGGAAGTGTGTTGATGTGGAAACTGGGCAGCTGTAGTTAAGAGCCCTCCAGCTTGTAAACCCGGATGCTGGGACTTTGTTAAAACTGGTAACTATGCATTGGGAATTGAATCAGACAAAGTCTGTCTGTTGATGTTTGTAATTTGTTTGTATTTGCTCTTAAGTTCAAGGTGCTGGCTTTTTCCCCTGAACTAAGTGAATGATATTAATATGTTGCATTACTGTAATTACTAATGATTTAGAACACTTTTTATATGAATATGTATACTTTGACCTTCTTCCTCTAAAAATTGCCTTTTTTCCAATCTATCTTTGCTCCAGTATCACCCTTGGAATGGTAATGACTGATATATCAAGGGGACTATTATAAGAAAGACACATTTCAGGCTCTGCTCACTCCACCACAATTCTTTAAGCCAATATTTCTGAGTTGTTTCTCATGTATCATCACCATACATAAAATAATATAAAATATTTAAATCATCTCTCCTCCTTTCCCTTCCCCACCCTTATCAATGAGCCAAGTTAAAGCAGCAGTTTCATTGATGTACTTTGAAATTTTGTACCACAATGTCTCTTGATCATATATTTCCAACTACTTCAAATCCTCTTCTTCCCTCCAAATCTTCCTAGAGTAATCTTTCTTCAGAGCTTTTGCTACTTGGATGAATATTTAATTGAATTTTTCAGTCAATCCAAAAATATTGATTAGGTACCTACTACAGGTATGACACTATCCAAAGTTCTGATAATGCAAAAACCAATGAAATGGTTTCTGCCCTCAAGGAGGTTTCATTTAATTGTTACAGGTAAAATGCACATATACAAATAAAAAATATGTAGATCCCTTTGGTTATTTTGCTGTTTGAAAGAGGCCAAATCTCATACAAAATATGCATATAGAAAACACTAAGCTAGCAGGCTACAGAGACAATGCATTTACCCAAGGCAGAGTCTGTCTTGGTACTTTGTTTCCCAGTTTCTCATTTATACATTTTTCTTCTTGGATTCTCATTTGTGTGAAGAGAAGAACTTTTGAGTTAATACATGGGAAAACATGATAACAAATCTGTTTTGTGACTATTTGACAAATATACATTGCCAAGTTATTGCTTAGCCTGTAGACTACTAAATTACTCATTAATCACCCTATACTATAGCGATGTCTTTAAGTGAAAGAATCTGCTTCTGAACTAGTACATTTAGTCTAAAAAGGAACTTAGATCCTAGTGGAAGAATAACTGTATCTCTCTGTCCTGACAGCTGGTGCTCTACACACTTGATTGATAAAAATGGCTTTATATACACCTCTGTAGGTACATATGTTGGCTGAAAGGCAGAAAACCCTCAGAGTCCAGACATGGTAGAAAAACTGAAGAAGCTTCCATAAATTCCAAAGTCAGGATCTGTGGATTTTCTGAAAGACTCTCTTCACTTCCACTACCCTGGCTCAGCCCAGGATTGGAGTAGCTCAGTAACAGAGAGCAACCCAACCTATTCCAGCAGCTATGCACCTGACCTGCAGTAGGGGAGCAGTATGGCTTAGCAATGAGGTAGTCTTACAGTGCAATGGTCAAGTGAAGTTTTCTATAGCAGCTCACCTTTTTGGTTGATCTACTCTCCAATTCCACCCATTTGTGAAGTTTTGTGAGGGCAGACCCAAAATGACTCCAGAGTTGTGAGTTAGCCTACATATGTGTATCTCTGCAATGGTGCAATAATTTTGTGTTCGTTCTCTCTTTGTAGAACTCAGAGAGCTTTAGAAGTTATACCTTTGAGGGCTCAAACTTCTGGTGTGGATATAGATTGGGAAAATAAGCTAATGGGGACGTGTGAGAATTTGCAACATAAACCTATAAAAATATATTCAAAATAAATGTAAGGTGGTATTTGAGGGGAAGTCACTAGCAGCTGGGGGAGGGTCAGGAAAGACCTTGTGTAGAAAGTGTCACTTTAGTTAAGCTTTGATGGAAACTAGGAATTCTAAGACCAGAGACAAGGTAGGAGTGCATCTAGGCTTGCAAAAGCCTTGCAAAAACAGGACTATAGGAAATAGAGTTTTGTACGAGGGCTTTAAATGCCAAAGAACTTTACAATTGGTCCCAGACATCATAGGGAACCACTGAAATTTGTTGATCAGGAGAGTGAAATGGTCAGACCTGAGCTTACATAGTGGTATCTTAGCCTGAAGTAAGGGAATTTGAAAGAGAGTGGCCTTTTAGGGTAAAGATAGTGAATTCTGTTTTATATGTATAGAGTAAAATATCCAGGGATGGCTGTGGATATTCAAGAGAGAGAAAGAGTAGGGCAAAATGTGTAGATCTGGAACTTATCTCCATAGTGATAATGACAATACCTAATGAGAGTACTGAAAGAGGACATGGGAGCTAAGATGGCACTGTGAAAGGAAGGAGATACTGGAGCTCTCACACAAATTCTGTCAGATACATCTAAAAAAGTGGATCTGAGCAGATTTAAGAGAGTTAGAAGCCACTAGCAGACTGAGAGGGGTAGGAGCACTGGACATGCATATTGGCACTGGAATAAACCAACCGGGAACAGTAGAGGAATCCAGACAGCTTGTGGGTTTGTGAAAGTGCTGAGTGAGCTAAATGCCAGAGCAGATACAGGCTCAGGGTGGAAGTACTGTGTACAGCTGTGATCAAGCTCCAAGCCTCTCAGCCCAGGACGGGAGTCTGTCAGAGCGCAGGGCCTGCAGCTGCAGGAGCAGCTAGCCCAGTGGCCTCCAACCCACAGTCTAAGGGTTTGAAATTGGTCTTCTTGAACTTCCACAAGCCATGATGTGCAGGTAAAATGGCTCACATCCCTCCCTTGAATAAACCCAGAGAAGAAAACCTCAGGAGAAACAAAGGAGCCAGAAGGGGGACTTCAGTAATGAGAACGGTAGGGGAGAGTGCCCTTCCTGTTCTGGCAGAAGGAGACTAGTGCAGGAAGAGAGGTGTCCCAGCAGGTCCCACTTCAGCAGAAGAGTGACAGTAACTGAGCCCCAGGGGGTGGAGCTAACTAATGTCAATTCCAGGACTCCAGATTTGGCTTTGCACAGCCAGGGCAAGTGGCAGATACCAACACAGACATAAGCTGAGACCACCTATGCTGTACAACAGTCCTGGGGAAGAAGAGACTCCCAGAAGCCAGATCACCCCTCCACTACATGTCACAAAACCAGAAGCTATAGCACGTAAAGCTAGATCCCAAAAAAAGAAACTTGGGACAGAGCCCCCTGAGCCCCAGAAGCAGAGATCCACTTCAAAAACCAGGAGGAAAAAACACCATGAAAAAGAATAGCAAAAGACCTTCAAAGACGATTGATTCATATTGTGGAGACAGGGAAGGTCAAAATACCAATTCAGAAGAGGACAGCATGGACACTACACCCACATCTGAAACCTCAAAAGGGAAAGTGAATGGGTCTCTGGACCAAAAAGCATTCCCGGAAGAACTCAAAGAGGAGTTTAAAAACCAAATTAGGGAGGTAAAAGAAAAAAAGGAAAAAAAATCAATGATGAAAACAAATCTTTAAAAGTTAAAATCAGGCAATTGGTTAAGGAAAATCAGAATATAATTGGAGAAATTTTCTCATTGAAAAGTAAGATCAACCAAATGGAAGAGATAGAGAAGATAAAGGAAGAAAACAAAACATTGAAAATTAGAATTAGGCAAGTAGAAACTAATAACTCTATGAGACATGAAGAATCAGTCAAAGAAAATCTAAAAAATGAAAAAATAGAAGAAAATGTGAAATATCTGATTGGAAACACAACCAACCTGGATAACAGATCCAGGAGAGACAATCTAAGAATTGTTGGTCTACCTGAAAGGTATGATGAAAAAAAAAAAAAGCCTGGACATTATCTTTCATGAAATCCTTATGGAAAATTGCCCAGAGGTCCTAGAACCAGAGGGTAAAATTGTCATCAAAAGAATCCCTAGATCACCACCTGAAAAAGATGCCAAATTGAAAACTCTCAGAAGTATTATAGCCAAGTTCCAGAACTACCAGGTCAAGGAGAAAATCCTGCAAAAAGCTAGAAAGAAACAGTTCAAATATCATGGAACTACAGTAAGGATCACTCAGGATCTTTCAGCTTCTACTATAAAATACAGGAGAAATTGGAATACGATATTCCAAAAGGCAAAGGAGCTTGGACTACAACCAAGGATAAAGTACCCAGCAAAACTGAGCATAATTTCAATGAAATAAGAGAATTCCAGAGGCTCCTGATGAAAAGGCCAAAGCTCAATGGAAAATATGATCTCCAAATACAAAACTCAAGAGAAACATAAAAAGGTAAATGGGGGGGACCCCTAGTTAATCAATAAGGCCAATTAATTACATCCTTATGTAGGATTATTTTGTTTTATACATGTTATATATATGACAGTCTTGAAAACAGTATACTCATGACAATTGAAATGGATATTCATAGACTGTGGATATCAGTATAAAACAACCAATATTATGATAAAAATATAATTAGGAGATATAAAGGGAAGGTTCTGGGAGAAGAGGTAAGAAGGTAATAGAAAAGGGTAAATAATATCATATGAAGAGGCACAAAAACATAGTATAGTAGAGGGAGAGAAGGGAGGAAGAAGAGCAGTATTTGAGCTTTACTCTCATCAGATTTGGTTAAAGAAGGGAATAACATACCCTGATAAGTATAGAAATATAACTTGTCCTACAGGCAGTAGGAAGGGAAAGGGGGAAAAAAGGGAGGGGGTTGGTCAGAAGAGAAGGAAGAAGTAGGAAGTGGAAAACTGTAAAATAAGGGAGGAGAATCAAGAGGGAAGGTAAACTGAGGAAGGCAGCAATCAAAAGCAAAACTTTGTTGAGTGAAAGGGGATAGGGGCAAATGTGTTTCTTTTAAACAACAAATTGTAGGATTATGATTTTTAATCCATTCTGCTATCTGCCTCCATTTTGTAGGAGAGTTCATCTCATTCACATTCATGGTTATGATTGCTATCTGTGGCTTTCTCTCCATCCTATCCTCCTCCACATTTATGCTTTTATTTCACCCTTCTCCCTTCCCCTCCTCAAAAGAGTTTTGCTTTTGACCACCACTTCCCTCAATTTTCCCTTTCTATCCACCCCTTCCCTTATCTGACCATTTTTCCCTTACTACTTCCTCCCTCACTTCTGACCACCCCCCACCCTTTGCTTTCCTCTTTCCCCTCCTACTGCCTGGAGAACAAATTAGATTTCTATACTTAGTAGAATATGTTATTCCCTCTTTGAATCAAATACAGTGAGTTAAGCTGAAACAATGCTCATCTCCCTCCTTTCTTTCCCTCTACTATAATACGTTTTTGTGCCTTTTCTTGTGATGTAATTTACCCTTTTTCTGCCTCCTCCTTTCCTCTTCTCTCATTACACTCCCTTTGTTCCCTTACTTAGATTTATATCATCACACAAGTTAATTTATACCCACACTTCTATCCATGTATATCCCTTTTAAATCTCATAATAAATATAAAATTCTCAAGATTAACAAGTATCATCCTTTCATATAGGAATGTAACCAGTTTGGCCTTGTTGAATAACAAGGTTTTGTTTTTCTTTTTTTTCCTGTTTACCTTTCTATGCCTCTCTTGAGTCCTGTATTTGAAGATCACATTTTCCATTGAGCTCTGGTCTTTTCAACAGGAAGGTCGGGAAATCCCTTATTTTGTTGAATGTCAACCTCCATTCCTGGAAAATTGTGGTCAATTTTGTTGGGCAGGTGATTCTTGGTTGTAGTCCGAACTCCTTTGCTTTATGGAATAACATATTCCAATGCCTCCAATCTGTTACGTACAAGCTGAAAAACCCAGGCTGTAGTTCCTTAATATTTGAACCGTTTTTTTTGCCTGCTTGTAGTATTTTCTCCTTGACCTGATGGTTCTGGAATTTGCCTACCATATTTCTTAGCATCTTCAATTTGGGATCTTTTTCTGGAGGTGATCGGTGAATACTTTTGATGATTATTTTGCCCCCAGGTTCTAGGAACTCAGGCAAGTTTTCCTTGTGATTTCTTGGAAGATGCTGTCCAGGCTCTTTTTTTCAACATGGCTTTCCAGTAGACCAATAATTCTTAGACTTTCCCTCCTGGATCTATTTTCCTGATCACTTCTGCTTCTAATGAGACATTTTATATTTTCTTCTATTTTTTCATTCTTTAAATTTTGTTTGACTGATTCTTGATGCCTCATAGAGTCATTAGCTTCCACTTCTCCAATTCTAATTTTTAATGAATTATTTTCTTCAGTTAGCTTTTGTACCTCCTTTTCCATTGAGTCACTTTTTCCTTTTAAGGAGTTATTTTCTCCAGATAGGCTCTGTATCTCCTTATCCATTTGGCCAATTTTACTTTTTAAAAATAGTTCTCTTCAGTGTTTTTTTTTTTCATTTTTTCATTTCTGTTTTTAAAATCATTGGTTAAGTTTTCTTCTACCTTTCTAATTTGGTGTTTAAATTACTTCTTGAGCTCTTCCAAGAATTCTTTTTGGGCTTTTAATATTGTCCTCTTCTGAATTTGTATTTTGATCTTCCTTGTCGCCATAACAAGATTTTATGGTCTTTAGTATTCTTGTCTGTTTATTACTCATGGTGGTTGCCTGTAAAAGTGGATCTTTGCTTCTGGAGCACATGCCTGGCCCATGCCTCTTGTAGTGGCATATGTATACACACACCCACACACACATACATGTATATACATATATACATATGCACATGCACACACACATATACATACATATACACACGTGTACTGGATACATACATATATACATGTACATGCGTATAGGCATACATATATATGCTTATATGTATATAGGCATATATAGTGTATATACAGACACACATATACACATATATTCACATACACAAACATATATGCATGCATGCATGCATATATATACATTCACACATACATACACATACACATATACATAAATATGTATATGTATATATGTACACATATATACATACATATATGCACACACATACATATACACATTTATGCATATATGTGTGTATGTATATATGTTTGTGTATGTGAATACATGTATATACATGTGTGTATGTGTGTATATATATACAATATATGCATATATACATATATGCATATACATGTATATTCGAATATATATATACATATATTGCTGGTGCTCACTTGGGGCTGAGCTGGAGCTACCTGGTATGTGCAGAGGCCAGGGTGTTTCTGAGTTTCCCTGGGCTTACAATGAAGCTCACAGTATGACGTGTGGGGGAGGGGTGGTCTGGCCATTGTAAATCACCTCCTCCCCTAGTGCTGGAGAGGTTCAGCCACTGGTGGACTCCTAGGCTGGTGTCTGCCTATTCCCCTGGATGTGCAAAGGCACATGTAAGGTCCTGGTGTTGGTGCTGGCTGGCTCCCCCACATAAAGGGGCTGCGGATTTCCTGCTGGTCTGCTGAGATGGGACTTGCTGGAATAACTATGGTCTTACCTTGTACCCCTTTAGCCACTGTAGGAGGGACCCTTCCTAGCCTCCTAAGCTAAAAAAAAAAAAAAACTGCTGTACTCCTAGGATTCATTATTCCAAGATTTTTCCTGGGGCAATATTCTCTAGGTTGTTCAAGGTTAACAAGGAGGGAATGATAGCACTTACTTTACTCTGCTATCATGGCTGCTGGAAGTTCAAGTATGTGACTTGTCTGTGGGCTGATATCTCCAGGAGTAGCTGTTGCTGTTGCTGCTGCAGGCACTGCCCTTTTGTGTCACCCAGTTCTGAGAGACCCCCTCATGTGCTGATTGGTTTGGAGATTGCTACTGCTACTGATGATTGAGTTTACCACGGCCAGGCCACTTTCACTCCACTATGGCCAAGTCTATGCTATTGCCAGTGCATTCAGTGATCTCCCAGCCAGACACAAGAAAGCCTTCCTGTTGACCTTCCTGGCCTCTCTTAGGTTGGAAATCCACCACACTCTATCTCCCAGTGGCTTCTGCCTTCTCAAAATTTGTTCAAATTCACTTCTTAGTTGGAAGTGACCGAATTTATGGGAGAGCTTTGATGAGCTGTTGCTTTCACTCTGCCATCTTGGCTCTGCCCCCTCACTTCATTTTTCAAATGCAAAAACTTAAGCCCTGAGTGATTCTGTGATTTAGTGCTGTTATTGCTTCTCCTTCATTCTTGAAGTCCACAACATCATGGAGGTGATGCCATGACTTGGAAAGTTAATTGGGTTTAAGTGGGGAAAGGCTGTGCAAAGCAAGATCAACCAAGGGAAAGTCACTTGCTTAGGGTGCATAAAACAATAATGAGAACAACAGAGAGGAGACAGAGATGTTCATTTCTCATTTGGTTCCTTTCACAAGGAGAATGACACATTCTCTGAAATTACTGAACAAAATAACTGAGCCCTAGGCTGCAGGGCAGGCCAAACTTCTGAGCCTTGAGACTAGAGGCCATGGGGAAGCATTGGAAAGAGAGAGAGTAAGGACCAGGTTTTCCTTGCTCACAGCTCCTAACCGTGCCATGTACATAGCAGAATGTGAGAGATGATTCACAATATACAGTAATATATTTCCATTTAAAGAAAGCCAATATAATAAATATCATACATTGTTTTGAGTGCTGTCCATCTTTTGTTTGCTTCCTTGTAAGTTTTATTTTATTCTCTGATGTGCACTTTTTACTTTGTTTTTCCTCCTTCTTTCCCACGCAAGATGGCACAATTTCCTGCAGATACACACACACATGCAAGTATATACACATATATACATATAACAACATTTGTACACAAAGATAAACAGACAAATACCCATAGGTACTTGCACTTCCACATATGTATACTTAGATATCGATAATCATACTCATGTATAGACATAGTCATTCACATGCATCTATGTAAGACTGTACTAATTTATCCTCAGTTTCTCTGAGGGTGGATAACCTCTTCCTTCTAAGTGCAAGTCTTTCCATATTTTTCCAAGTCTATCAACTCATCATTTCCTATACCACAGCAATATTCCCACCTTACACTCTCTAGTTGTTTTAAATAGTACAAAACAATGTTGATAAGTATGGCTGAGTTACAGTGTAGTTTCCCTGTTTTTCTCATTTGATTAAAATTTAGGCTTAATTTTGTCTGAGATCATGATTACCATTCCTGCTACTTTTTCCCTGACAAATTCTACTCTTGATCTTTATTTTATTTTTGTGCATATGTCTTGTTGCACATACCTTTCCCTGTTGACTCCTCTATTTTACTTCCATTGCTACCTTACCCTCCTATTACTTAACCAACCTCCCCCCTTGAGGATCCCTCCCTCATCCTCCCATTCCCACAAATCAAAACACTTCTAGACCTTTCTTTGACCTATTTCCTCACCTTCCACTCTAAAGAGCCCTCCCTTACCCTCTGCTCCATTATCCTAGTGTTTTATTTCTTTATGAATTTACAGCATTTTTATACTCTTCCAGATATATATGTATTGTTCCCTCTTTATCCCATTCCCAATGAAAATAGGTTTCCAGAATTAATAGCTCTCCTCCCCCATCTAATTCCTCTTTGTCGCTTCTTCTTCTCACTCATCATTTATATAAGATAATTACTCTTTTTAGCTGTTCCAAAACTGTTTTACTTTTAAAAATCGTATCATACTCAAGTCTACCCCAATTTTTTTCTTATGAACTACCTAATTACTAACAGCAATATTAGACATATGTTTTACATTTTACATGTGTAAAAGGTGAACAGCCTGTGCTTGAGTTCTTTGTAATTAGTCTTGGCTATGTACCTTCTATTTTTCTTGGCTCTTGCATGTCACATCTTCTCTTTGTTCAAGGTTTTTGTTAAAAATGAAATCTTGAAAGTCTGTTGCTTCATTAAATATCCATTTTTTCCCATTCAAGTTTAAGCTTAGCTTTGCTAGATATGATTTTTTTCTGCCAGAACCCAAATTCTTTTTTTCTTCTGTATATATTGTTCCAACACCTGGAGTCCTTTAAAAATGTCTCTGCAAGTAGGTCTCACTGATTCTAAACATGGCATCCATCACATTTATTCTTTTTTCCTTCTTACTCATAATATTTTAGCCTTGAGCTAGGAGTTTTGAATATGACTCTAGTATTCCTATGGGTTTTCCTTGGAGGATCTCTTTCAAGTGGTGACAAATGGATTTTTCCTGTTCCTACTTTCCCGTCTTATTCTAACACTTCAGGAAAAAAGTTCCTTTAATTATTTCTTGTATCATTGTGTCAAGATTTTTTTATCTAAGCTTTCAGGTAGTCCAATTATTCTTATGTTTTCTCTTCTTGATCTATTCTCCAGATCAGTGGTTTTTTTCTTATGAGATGTTTCATATTGTCTTCTATTTTTTCATTATATACATATACATTTACATATACATATATGTGTATATATACATACATATATGAATATATGTATATATGTGTTTGTGTGTATGTGTATGTGTATGTGTATGTATATGTATATGTATATGTATATGTATATGTATATGTATATGTATATGTATATGTATATGTTATAGCTTCCCTAGCTTCCCCAGCTTCCCCTTGCTCAGTTCTGATTTTCAAGGAGTTGTTTTCTTCCTTAAGATTCTGGATCTCCTTTTCTAATTGGTTGACATTCTTTTCATACTCTTCTTGGTTTTCTTGGATTGTTCTTATTTTTTTTTGTATTTTTTCCCCAGTCTCTCTCATTTGATTCTTGAAGTGCTTTAAAAGTTCTTCTATGAATTCTTTTTAGGCTCCTTACCATTTGACATTACTCTTTGGGGTAGAATAGGGTTTCTTTGCATAAGTATTCCCCTCTGAATATGAACCCCAGTCTTCTCTATTCCCAGAGTGATTCTCTATGGTTGGATTCCTTCTCCTTTGCCTGTTCATATACATTTTTTTTATTTGTAGAAGCTTAGTTTTTGTAGTCACCTCTGGCCCTGGGATATGGGGGATGATGTTTCTCACCTCAGATCCTTCTTCAGTTCTCCCCTTTGTCCTGGAGACAAAACCAACACCTCCAGTCTCCTGTAGGTGCCCACAGTATGTGGTGCCCCACCCCACTGGTTTTGCACTCATGTGGACATGCCCTGGTTCTTCCTTGCCCCCCGCCACATCTGTGCAGCACAGCTGTGTCTGGCATTCCTTGTCAGCAGAGATTCCCAAGATCTACCCCAGCTGAGGTGTCCGACTCCTCTCACTGTACCTTGGGTAAAAGTTCCTGTGGTTGGGGCCAAGCCAGTCTCTCATCCCAGCTAACTCACTTACCACTTGTTAAAGTGGACCTAGCCTGGATGTGTTTACTCTTCAGAGAGCCCAAACCTCATACTGAGATTTTTCTTCAGATCTTCTGCAGTTGTCGCAAGAGTAACACTATTCTGCTCCTAATCTTGTGTATTTTTACCACTCTATGTTTGCTCTGAGGTGCCATTACTCTCTTGTTTGTGGGGGAAATCTGGAGACCTTGGAATTTTATGACCTACTCCACCATCTTCCCAGAATACTCCCCAAATTCTAGTTTTCAAAACACATGTTAGAAGAATTTACTGTACTGTAATTTGTTCATCCATTCCCCAATTGATGAGCACTCTTTTAGTTTTCAATTTCTGTCACCATAAAAAAGAGCTACTCTAAAGCTTTTTGTAGTTATGTGTCCTTGATATTTTTCTTTGATCTCTTTGGGTTGTAGACAACGTAGTGTTATTGCTTGGAGAAAAGGTATGAATAACATGTCAACTTTGGGAGCACAGTTCCAAATTGTTTTCTAGAATAGCTGGACAGCACCAACAAAAATATATTAATGTATCCCTCTCCCCCCAAATCCCATCCAATATATGCATTATCCTTTTTTCTGTCTATTTTCACAATTGCTTGGTTCTGAGGCAGTACTTCAGATTTGTTTGAAGTTGTATGTCTTTATTAGTGATTTGGAACATTTTTTCTTATGGCATTAATAGGTTGGACTTCTTCTCCCTTAACTATCTAAACATGTCCTTTGAATGTGTATCAATTGGAGAAGAACTAATTGTTCTCTTTAAATTCAAGAAACCTTGCCCAGATGAACTATGTTCTTGGGACTTGGAAGGGGAAGAAAAAGGGAAGGGAAGGAAATAAAAATTTTTGTAAGAAACAGTATATTTTATTTTTCTGACACCATAGCCCTGGTCATTGGTTTTGTGCCAAATTTAATGGAGCTTATACAGAACGTTTTACAATTGGGAAGGGGTAGGAAAGGGAAGGAATCACAAATTAAAAAAAAAAAAACAACAAAACAAAAAACAAAACAAAACAAAAATCCTGGATAGCTTTTAGCATCTGTTCCACTCCCATGTTAATAAAATCACTTGGAGAAGTGAAGTTAATTAGATTTTCCTTGTCTTAGTTTAGGATTAAACTATATTCTTTTACTTCCCCTACTTTCCCTCTTTAACATATGCAAATGATGCAAATCAGTAGGCCTGGATTCTTGACCAAGACCAGACCCTAGATAAGCTTGAACAGGTTCAAGTGGGTTTGGCCTCTCTAATTCCCTAGACTGCCTTCTCAAAAAATATGCACATGCATACAAACCTCTGACCTCTCACCTGACCGACCTTGAGGCCTGGTCTCTGCTAAAGCTGGGGTGGGGGAGGGCAGGGAAGCACACCTTTACTTCTGTGGAAACAAAACTCCTCCTCCCATTTCTTACAATTTCCCCCTCTTCTTTTATTCAAATTTTTGTTTCCACATTTTTAATATTCCCTCACTCTCTTTCTCATCTGAATTTTTGTCCTTAATCATCACCCCCTTAAATATGGGAAGGATTGATCGACGCATTGACAAATCAAAGGGGGCAGTCCCCTTTGTAAATACAAATACAGAGACCCAAAAGAAAACGACAATGCAACCATCCCTTTAAATTTCAAAAGTCTCTTCCCATAAGCTGTCTGGCAGGGAACATCAGTGAAGTCTTCTGGTCCTTGGTATTTGTTCCAGCCATCTCCAGCATCTTCTTCTTGCCTTCTTGTAGGAACCAGCTTTCTTTCCATTCTCCTACAAAAGTTACTTTGGCACAATTTTCTAATCCTTATACCCTGATCATTTTTACAAATTCAAAATTGGAACTTTGGCCAATTGCCATGTTTAAGAAATTTACGTCAGAACCCAGTTCCTCATAATTTACATTAACTCTTTACATACTTTACTTAACATACTTTACATTAACATTTCCTCACCAGGAGGATGATGTTTCACTACGGAATTAACAGCAGACTCCAGCACATACATAAATACATTAGATAACCAATTCTTAACACAGTACATATAAGATCATAAACTTTTAGTCATGCTATGTTTCTTTGATGGCATTTACAGGATAATACACAAGCCATTCTTCTTTTAACATTACTAATTGTAACAAAGCTTTAGACAAGCATGATATTAACCAAATAACAAAATATTCTCACAAGCCCTTGACCTAATTGTCTCCATACCATTTCCAAGAAAAAAACCTAACTTAACACTAGTCCCAGTCTTAGAGTAATCTAAGATGTTCCATAATTAATTATTTTAATAGATTTACAAAATCTTCTGATTATAGAAATTTGCCATCAAGAGAGTAGGGACTTAGAGTAAGGGGACCATATTTTCCCCAGTTTCCTGTCAACTCCAGGCAGAGGCTGTGTCAAACTGCAAGGCACATTGAGCCAGGCTTAGTCTGCCAGGTTTCAGTTGAGGCATCAGGTCAAGACAGTCCCACCTCAGCACATGCTGAACAGTTGCCCCCTCAACTTTGCCAAGAAATCATACCTGCAGGTCATTCCTGCCCTCCCACAGGGCTGCTGGCATCTTGGGTCAGCCTTCCTTGACACTCACACCTGGAGTTAGACTCAGAAAAACAGTCAGTTAACAGTCCCATTAAGTCCCATTGGAATGGCAAGTTCCAATGATCAGTGACTATTGCCTAAGGAACATCCTGAAAGCTAGTTCTAAATATCTTGCATGCATTTCCTCCCTTGTTCATAAAATCTTCCCAATAAGATCATAAGCAACTGCTCTAACACATTTGCATCAGTTTCTCCTCTATTTTTCTATTCTTCTCTAATTATACCTGATCTGAAAGAATTGAACCATATAATTTTCATCTTTATGTTTTAGATGATGGGATAAATTCAAATCCACATTTAACTTTTTCCATCAATACATAACTATTCTACAACTTCTCTCCTGAAGAGACATTGAAATTCCTTTCCCTAAACTGAAGATGTCTCTGATTTAGTTCCAGTGATTAATTACACTATTTGTATCAATATCTAATTGCTCTTATATCACTTTAAAACATCTAAGGACCCTATCCCACAAAGATACAATATAACTTTAAATCCCAGCCTTAGTCTATGGGATAATGATTCAATAATATTATCTCATAAAACTTCTCCCCCCCCCTTTTTGGATTTTTGCTTCCACACTTCTTATTCACTCCTATTCTCAATTTTTTTAACATTAATTCACATTCTTCATCATCTTTCCCATCATCTGTTTTTACAATCAACATTTTTACCCTCCCTCCTTCATTAAAATATACCCCCTCCATACCCTGAATGGCAGTTTTGGTAACCAATTGTATAATACAGGGTATACATAGAGGTAACAAGAATAGGCCACATAATGCTAGCAGGAAGACTCCAATAACTTGTTTCCACCAGGAACCCTTGAACCAATCAAACCAAGAAGGATTGAATGGACTGGTCCATGTCTGAACTGGGACATTTGCTAGTTTCCTGATACTATTAGTAATTTCTTTTACAGCCCGTCCATTATCATCTATTTTTATGCAACAACTAGAGAGGTTGAGTTTCCCACAAACACCTCCCTCTTCTGCTAGCAAATAATCAAGAACCAATCTATGTTGCAGTACAGCCTGTCTGGTTTGGGTGGCCTGATCAGCCAGTAGGTCCAATGCCTTGGCAGTCTGGTTGGTGATAATCTCTACCACAGATTTTGAACAGTTCTTTGTGGGGGCCACTCATCTCCTCACCCATTGGCATCCCTGGTGACTGTTAGGGAAGTATCTATCCCTCACATGAACCTCTCACTTGGGGGCATTAGATCGTCATATAGCTGTATTCCCAATTTGTTCCCTTCTTGTCCTGCTAAAAAGAAAAATTTTGGTCTGACCAACCCCACATAGCACACCCCTGTCCAATTTAAAGGGAGATGGGTATAGGCCGTATGGCCACAAATCCAGTAAAGTCTTTTTAGGGCTGATTGCTCTGTCTTGTGTATTTTGGAAGCATTCCAAAGAAAGGGATAATATTGCTTATCTTGGAACCCCAAGGGCCCTCCTTGGTAAGACCAGAGTTCCCAGAGACTGTGCCCTCATCACCTCCACGAAGGTGCTCAGATTCAATCTAGCTCAACCTAGACTAAATCAGACCCGCCTGACAGGCATCACAAAGGGGTGGGACCTCCCAAGACAACCTGGTGAACCTCCAAGAAAGCCCGTCCCCTCCCTTGGCCGAGAAGGCCCAAGCTGAATTCCTTCAGCAGGACCCAGCGTGTGAGCACCTTGGGGTCTTGAGCACCCCCAAAAACCAATGGTTCACTAACAACCTTCATTTTGATTTAACCTCTTTAACAGGATCCTGAATATCTCCTAATTCTTTCTAGGAACTGTGAAGGAGATTCATTTTTTTTTCTGATTTCAAAAGCCTTATATTCTGTGATTTCGGCACAGCTTCCCTTATCCCTTCTATTACCAATTGTCTAAGATCCTGCATATTCCTATGATGTTCTTTAATATTGTTATCCCAGCTTGTATCTTCATTTGGGAATTTTCTATCCACAGCTACCACTCCTGGTCCTGGAGGGTATCCCCTTTCTCATTCCTCCATGGCTGCCTTTCTAATCATACCCTTTTCTTCTCCCATAAACAGAATGTTGAGTATGGACATTAATTTTGCCTAGTATTAGGAATATTTGCCTGGTCAAACTTATAAATAAAAAGAAAACTTTATTTCATATCATTATTTGCTTTAAGAACCATCCAGTTTTGAATCTGACACCCTGCTTTCTCCAAGCTTCCTCTTATTCATACTGGCAATTAACAAAATGCCTAAGGATTCTAAGGATTTTTGAGGGGCAAGGGGTCCAGGCACTTCTCTTAAAAAAAAAGAAATAAGAGGGAGTGGTCCTTAAGAGCACGTGGACTTGCAAATCCCCCACTCATTCTTTATAGCAAGCTAAAATATTTCTCAGTTTCCCCTTCAGCCTGCTGCCTCTGATAAAGGGAAAAATCCCTTTC
The DNA here is from genome assembly GCF_011100635.1 of Trichosurus vulpecula. NCBI lineage: Eukaryota > Metazoa > Chordata > Mammalia > Diprotodontia > Phalangeridae > Trichosurus > Trichosurus vulpecula. The sequence goes on along the minus strand of NC_050580.1, from coordinate 38,605,548 downwards.
AGTTTTCTAAGGGCTCCTCCCTAGGTGGGGCCTGGCAGCCCCTTGAGAGCAAAGGAACCTACCTTTCTAAGCACTAACTAATCCTAATTGACACACCCAGTCTTCTAAGATGGAGTAAGGGGGAGGGGGTGGCCAAGAGCACATGGCAGCTAAGAGGAGCAAGTGGACTGAATACCAGGTGGTCTCAAGCTGCCATTCTACAACCCCCCCCAAATTCCTTTTCTATCTCCCCTTCTTTCCCAATCTTTACTGAAACCTTTTACTCTCCATATTTCCAATTTCATTCTTTCTTTTCCTAATCTTGACCCAAATTTCAAATAAATAAATTACATAGTCACCCACCTTTTCTTTTTTCCCAGCGGTTTTCTTTTTACCTTAAAACTTAAAAATGACCAACAATTTTTAATCACATTCTAAGAGGACCACTAAACCTCTTTAAAGTGGTCATCCAATTTTTCATACAGAACCCTTTTATTTCCACAGTTTTTAAAACACTTTGCTTGATGTTAGACTGACTCAATATAAAATACAGGTTTTTTTTTTTTAGAATCTAACCAACCCTTAATTCAGAGCCCCCAGTCCTCCTGACTGGCAGCTTCAGCTCTGATTCCTTATCTAACTATTTTAATACCAAAGGAGCCCCTTTCAGTCTCCTAGAGTTAAACATTTTTACCTGAACATAGAACAAAAAGGCACAGACAAAACATTAGTTAGACAGACATTTCACATGAACAATTTAGAATTTGAATTCAGACTCACTTCCAATATTAAACCAAATCACTTTCCTTGGGTCGACCCACGAGTGCTTTTCTTCCGAGCACTAGGAGAAATCCTTTCTCCCCACTTAGGTGTACTTTCCCTGGGTCGACTTATTGTCTTCCCAGCTAGCCAACATTCCTAACGGGAGGAGGAATCTTAGGAGAAACCTTTCCATACTCCGCAGGTACCTTTTTCTTAGATCTCTAATTTCCTGTTCTAGGCAAACCTTACTTCTCAACCTAGAATCCCCAGACTTGACAAGGCAGTACTACTACCCATTTGTTCCTACCTTGCTCAGGTGACCTGACTTGTGCAGTCTCCGGCCGTTCCCTTTGCGTTCATCTGCACACTCTTCTTATTCAAACAAGGTTTCGGGTCCTTCAGAGCCTCCAGGGGGTTTTCAGCTTAGACAGTGGGACAGTGGGACAGTGAGTGGGAGCGCTCTTCCCTCTGCCCTATCTTACTCACCCTTCCTGGGGTCTTCAGAATCCCGCAACGAGCACCCAAATTGTGAGAAACGTGGTTTTGGGGCTCACTGGACTTCCTAGGCAGGGCCAAAGTCCTGAGGAAGAACCCTATGATAATCCTTAGGGAAGGCTGTACAGATCACAGGACTCCCAGAGGAAGACCAAGTGGTAGCCATCCTTTAATCTGTGGGGATCACAGGACACCCCAAGACAAGATCCAGGAGTAAGCCCGGCGAGCTTCCACTGCCTGTTGCTTCCCTTCACTTGACCTTAGGAAAATCCATGTGATTTGCCCATTCTCACCCAAAGAACTCAATACCAGAGTGGGCAGAGGGAGGCATTTTATTATGCTCCTTGAGAGAGCAGGTGTAGTGCTCATGGGAACACTCACCAGCAAGGTGTAATTCTGATCAGGAGAATTCCCAATTTGCAAATCTGTTATTCATACTATAACTAATTACATGGCTATCTGATTGCTGGCACTTTGTCTCTGGCCTGCTGTTTCATCATTCTTAGGGCAGAGACTGGCTCAGTAAAATCCTCTTAACAGGACCTGGATATTAAAAAAAAATATTTATAGCAGCTCTCTTTGTGGTGACAAAGAAGTAGAAATTGAGAGGATTCTGATCAATGGGATAATGACTGAAAAATCTCTGGCATATGGTTATGATGGAGTACTATTGAGCTATAAGAAATACTGGGGGAAGTGACTTCAGAAAAAAATGGACAGAACTATACACACTGATGCAAAGTAAAAAGTGAAGAACCAAGAAATCATTGTGCACAGTAAAAAACAATGTTGTAATGATGATAAACTGCAAAAAACAACCAAAAAACCAAACAAACAAAAAACTTTACTACTCTGATCAGTACAATGATCCAATTCAATTCTAAAGGATTCATGATGAAAAAAAAAAAGTTCTATCCACCTCCAGAGAGAGCACTGGTAAACTCCAATATAGTTCTTCTGTGTATTCTCACCAGCTCTTCTCAACTTTTTCTGCTTCCCTTCCAATTTTGTTTTTTATCGTTTCCATTTTTGCATGAACCATTCCCTTCATATCTCTCATTTTCTTGAAGATATCTCTTGTCTTTCCCATTCTATTGTTTTCTTTTATTTCTTTTCATGGCTCACATAAGAAAATCTTATCTCTCTTTTTTATTCTCTGGAATTCTGTATTGAGTTGGGTACATATTTTCTTTTCTCCCTCACTCTTTCACTTTCATTCTTTCCTTAGTTACTTGTAATACTTCCCCATATAGCCATCTTATTTTCTTTCTCTTGTTTTCCTTTTACATTTTTTTTTTTGTTGCTGCCTCCTATACAATATTATGAAACTCCATCCATAGTTCTTCAGGTACTCTATCTACCACATGTAATCCCATAAATTGATTCATCACCTCCACTTTATATTCATAAAGGATGTTATTTAGGCCATACCTATGTGGACTTATGTTTTCCCCTGCTTTCCTTTAATCTAATTTTGCAATAAGAAGCTCATAATCAGAGCCACAATCATTCTAGGTCTTTTTTTCAAGGGAATTATGTTTTTGGATTATTTAATATATTTAGTTTTCAGTATTGATTTTCACAAGAGTTTGAATTACAAATTTTCTCCCCATTTCTACCCTTCCCCCCACTCCAAGATGGCGTATATTCTGGTTGCCCTGTTTGGCAGTCAGCTCTCCCTTCTGTCACCCCACTCCCCTCCCATCCCCTTTTCCCTTCCTTTCTTGTAGGGCAAGATAAATTTCTACGCCCCATTGCCTGTGTATCTTATTTTCTAGTTGCATGCAAAAACTTTTTTTTTTTTGTTTTTGAACATCTGTTTTTAAAACTTTGAGTTCCAGAGGTGGAGCCAAGATGGTGGCTGGAAAGCAGGGACTAGCATGAGCTTCCTGCCGAGTTCCTCCAAAAACCTATAAAAAATGTCTCTGAACCAATTCTAGAACTACAGAACCCCCAAAACAGCAGAGGAAAGCAGGACTCCAGCCCAAGACAGCCTGGATGGTCTCTGTGAGAGGTCTATCCTGCATGGAGCTGGGACCAGAGCTGAGTGGAACAGAGCAGAGCCCAGCATGAGCAGCACGGACCAACCAGACCAGGAGCCGAGCGGAGTGTGCCCTAGTGCCCTGAATCAGTGAGCTGTGGCAGTTACCAGACTTCTTAAGCCACAAACACCAAAGACAGCAGAGACGGTTAGTGGGAAAAGCTGCAGGAGTGGAAGGAGTTTGCGGTTTGGCCACCGCCCCTGGGGCAGCGAAGGTGGGGCAGCTACAGAAGTACAGCTGCAGTTGCTTCCGGTCACAGGCCCACCTAGTGGGAGGAATTAAGTGGCGGATCAGAGCAGGAGTGAAGAGCCTGCTGAAGATCTAAGTCCAGTCCGGGTTGGAGGTTCTTGGGGAAGGGGGAGTGCTGGTGTGGCAGAGCTGGCATATCCCCCTAGGCATGGAACATGGTTCTCTGAACTCTACAAGCAATCATACCCCACTGAAAAACTCTAGGGTCAAGGTAGTTGGCTGGGAATATGGCCAGGCAGCAAAAACATACCCAGATTCAGTCTCAGACTTTGGATTCTTTCTTTGGTGACAAAGAAGACCAAAACATAAAGAGAGAAGTTAATAAAGTCAAAGAGCTTATTTAATTCCTGCTAATTGACTTCACACAGATGGGAGATGCATAGTGTAAGAGAAGAAAGAATAATGTGGATTCTGGAGGGAACTCACTCTTAGAATCAACCTTCTTATCATTATTGTCATTACTATCACAGAGATACAAGCTCATGAACAGTTTTTAACACTTTCATGATGGGGAGCGATAAGGATTCCACTGACTTGATGAGGTCTTCCTGGTGCCCCCATTTAGGGACAAAATGGCACTGGATGCGTTACACCCCCAAACCTTACAGAGCACTCTGGACAAGATGGAATTGTACTTCATTCCAATTTCTATGCTGAGGTTTAGTTTGGAGTTAATAATGAGAAGGGTTACATCATTATAATACCTTTATATAGCTTTTAATTTCATACACAGTCATAGTCATAGCACTCTATAATGTAAAATGTAGTTTGGGTGCTCCATCTTCTTTGGCAATCACAAGTTTCCTGTGAGGCCAGCATTTCATTTAATGAGGCAGCTTGATATCCTGGAAAGGGACCTTGATTTGGAGGCAGAAGGTCTGGTTTCAAATCCAATCTCTACTCATTACTACCTATTTAATCCTGGTCCAGTCTTTTGTCCCAGTTAAGACTTCAGTTTCTCATCTGTCAAATTAAGCCATTGGCCTTTATGACCTCCAATTTCCCATCCAGCTCTACATCTATGATCCTATGACTCTCTTTATCACTTTTTGGTTGCCCAGGCTCTTTACAAAAATTGTTTTCTTTAATTCTCATGAGAATCCTTTGAGGTTCGTAGTGTAAGCACTATTCACCTTATTTTTGAAAGCAATAATCCTGGCCCTGAGTAGTTCAGTGAATTAGGAAAATATGTAAAACCTGGTAGAGAGCAGAGCAGGATTTGAAACCAGATCCTCTTACTCCATAATAAAACTTTTCTTATCACAAACCCCTCCTATGATCATGCCAATAATGTGACATGTAATTTAAAAAAAAATAGATGTGTGATTCCATTAGGTATGAGCTGCTGTTGATCAATGTCCTTTATTAATGCACATTGGCACTTTCTCTGATATAATATGCTAGAGAGTTTTCTGGCGACCCTAAGATGGTAAGTGATTTGTCTAAGGTTACACAGCCAGTAAATGAAACCAAGTCTTCCTGATGCCAGGTCAACACTTTATCTACCCTGACTCATAGGAATGAAATGTGAGGTTGGAAATATAAAAGGAGAAAAAAAGAGTGAGTAGCTCAGATTAGCCTGCAGGGTACCCTGCTGATCATGGCCAATGCATCAGGTCCTTGCCCCTGAGTATTCTATGGTAGTTCTCTGACAACAAATAACTGGACATGATAAGCATTTATATGGGGTAGAGAAAAATTGAAAAATTTCAGGGTGTTTTTATATACACTGCACCCCACATGTCATAGATAATATATAAACTTGGTATTTCCTCAGTTGCTAGTGCTGAATTGAATTGAAATGAAATGAATGGATTGCAATCAAAGTGCCATAACTATGTAGGCCAATACCCCCATCTGAAGTAGAGCTTACTCATTTTCCCATATTCTTTTTATCTAATAATCTAAATCTTCCCCTCTTTTTTTTTCTCTCAATGAGAAAAAAAGAAATAAACAACCCTTTTTCTCCCTTTCCTTTCTAGTTTTTTTTGTAATTCTGTATCTTTTTGTCCAGTTCTTTCTTTTAAGCATTTACTTTTTGATTGATAGTCCTGACACTTACTCATTCCTTCTTTAATTTCTATATTGTTCTTGGAATTAAAGCATTAAATGGAACAATTCTGAGCTCCCTCTCCTAAACCATTTCTGTTCTATTGCCTTGGAGGATTTGCCTCAGGCCACTTTTTCTGTTGTGCCTCACTCTCAGATATATCAATTTCTACAGGGTATAGAGAGGAGAAAAATACTATGTGCCAGGAACTATGGCACCTGGTGAAGATAGACATGCAAAAGACAGTTCCTATTCTCAAGAAATTCATAGACTAATGTCCAGGTTCTACCTTATGACTTCACCATGATATTTTTTTTCATATTTACTATATATTCTCCTTTCTGGGTTCATGCCTTCCAATCCTTCTGGATACTAGTTTTCCACAGGAACTCTGGTTCCATTTCTCCTTTGAAAAATCACTGTCCTTGGAATCTCAATTCTCTCTCATCTCTGCTTCTGATTATAAGCATTCTTAGTTTCTTCAAATTCCCCTAATGGAATATATCTCTCCACACTTTGGAATGCTCTTCAGTGAGACTACTCCCATCACTAAGCTAAGACGTTTTCCTTTACCCTCTTTAAATCCCTCCTTTTACCACTTTGCTCATTTTCCCATGGTACCTCTTTTTCCTGAAGGAATATAGGAGTTATCTCCCTTCATTGTTTACTATTGACTTGATTAAGGTACTTCACACCTTAAGCTCTATCTCTTATCTTCTCTCTGCCTTTTTACATACACATCCATTCTGCTCCTTAGTCACACCTAGCAAAGATTTATTCATTTGTACTTGAAAGTTGTATCTCATTTAGTCCACTGGATTTCAGGCCCTTTTCTCCACCATTAACTCTATTTTCAAAATTCTGCGTCCACCCTTATGACCTTGTGTACCTTTGGGAAGAAATCTCTGAATGATACATTTGCTATTTCCTTCTTAAAAACTTCATAGTTTTTGTTTTTCTTTTTCTAGTTGGTTCCTCCTTCTAGTAGTTTCTGGAGATAGGGTAATCTACTTCATAACTTGTGTTTCTCTTGGTAGTTTTATTTCATTTATATTTCTTATATTTATCTTGTCTAGGGTGTGTGCCAATTGAATATTTTTTTGCACATTTGGGGTTTTAATTTTTTTGCCTGAGTAGCTGAAGTTGGTCTCTTTTATTGAATGTCCACTGTTTTTCATTACTGATTATTCTCACAGGGTACGTGATCTTCAGAACTGTTGGTTTTCAGAATGTATTGTTTTATTCCCTTCTGTAGTTTCTGGTGGAGAAGTATTATTTTATCCTATTTCAACTTCCTTTCTTTTATACTTGAAGTTCTATTCACTTGAAGAATTTGTTAGTTTTTCACTGTAATTGTAAAATTTAGCCATCATGCTTTTTGAAGTTTACAGCTTATACAAGTTTTTTTTTTCCTTTCTTAAGATGATCTCTGTGGATTCATTTAATTGGTGCTTTGCCTTATGTATTCAGAAGTTGGAGTCCTTTTCCTTTCCTTCAATCATGCATTATAGTGTTCAAGTTCTTTGAGTTGTCCTATTGCTCTCAGAGGTAAACATGAGTGAAGAATCAGAGGGGGATACCCAAGGATGCAATGCTTATATGCTAAAAGAGTTGAGAAAAGTTTCCCCTCTGATACCCAGTCTTTGGGCATCATAGAGGGACTTACATAAGATGGAGGGTGGCTAGCAGTTGTTATATTATGTCCTGATGACCTTAAAGAAGAAATTGAAGGGAGCAAAAAGGAATGTATTTGGGAAGAAAAGCAGAGAGATGGTGGTCACTATAGAAACAAGGAAGAATAGATGAAGAAAGAGGGAAAGAAGCATTTATTAAGCACCTACTATATTTCATATACTGTGCCAAGTACTTTACAAATTTTATTTCATTTGATTGTCACAACCACTCTGGGAGGTAGCTGATATTGTTAACTCCATCTTAAAACTGAGGAACTGAGGCAGAGATTAATAGACTTACCCAGGATAATACAGCTTGTATGAAACAAGAAAGGTGCTAGATTTGGTGAAGGATAAGTTATAGGTAAAACAAACTCTAAACTAAAAGTAGGGATTGTGAAGAGAGAATTTTTAAGGAAAAAGGGAAAGGTAAAAACCTGTGATTGTTTTTTGGGAAAGTAGAAAGGCTGGGTGGAAGCATATTACCTCAATCATAGAGCACTAATGCTGAACATACTCCTTTTTTACTATCCTGTTATCATTTGTGAATGGAGGGTAAGGAATACAGAGAGGAAAAAGTGTAAGAGAATGGGATGGAGGTAATTAAACACAATAAAACTTCTAGCAAGAAATATCATACAAAGCAAAGGTATAATCCTGAATGAAAAAAAATAGGCATTTAGTGAACTTTCACACCTCCAGGGCTTTATTAAAAACTGCAAACCATAAACTTAATAGAGGATTGGACATACAAGAGCCAAGAAAAATATAAGGTGCAGGGGGGCGGAGCCAAGATGGCAGCTGGAAAGCAGGGACTAGCGTGAGCTCCCCGCCGAGTCCCTCCAAAAACCTATAAAAAATGGCTCTGAACCTATTCTAGAACTGCAGAACCCACAAAACAGCAGAGGGAAGCAGGGCTCCAGCCCAGGGCAGCCTGGATGGTGTCTGCATGAGGTCTATCCCGCATGGAGCTGGGAGCAGAGTGGAGCGGAGCAGAGCAGAGCCCACCCTAAGCGACATGGACCAACCAGACCAGGAGCCAGGGGGAACGTGCCCTAGCGCCCTGAATCAGTGAGCTGCAGCAGTTACCAGACTTCTCAACCCACAAACACCAAAGACAACAGAGAAGGTTAGTGAAAAAAGCTGCGGGAGTGGAAGGAGTTCGTGGTTCAGTTACCGCCGTGGAGGCAGTGGAGGTGGGGCAGCTACCTAAATACAGCTGCAGTTGCTTCCCGCCCCAGGCCCACCTGGTGGGAGGAATTAAGTGGCAGATCAGAGCATGAGTGCAGAGCCCACTGAAGATCTAAGTCCAGTCCGGGTTGGGGGTTCTTGGGGAATGAGGAGTGCTTGCGTGGCAGCACATCTGCCCAAGCTTGGAACATAGTTCTCTAAACTCTACAAGCAGTCATACCCCACTGAAAAACTCTATGGTCATGTTAATTGGCTGGGAATATGGCCAGGCAGCGAAAACACACCCAGATTCAGTCTCAGACTCTGGAATACTTCTTTGGTGACAAAGAAGACCAAAACATAAAGCCAGAAGAAGTCAACAAAGTCATAGAGCCTACAACAGAAGCCTTCAAGAAAAACATGAACTGGTCTCAAGCCATGGAAGAGCTCAAAAAGGATTTGGAAAAGCAAGTTAGAGAAGTAGAGGAAAAATTGGGAAGAGAAATGAGAAGGATGCGAGAAAGCCATGAAAAACAAGTCAATGACTTGCTAAAGGAGACCCAAAAAAAATACTGAAAAATATACTGAAGAAAACAACACCTTAAAAAATAGACTAACTCCAATGGCAAAAGAGCTCCAAAAAGCCAATGAGGAGAAGAATGCCTTGAAAGGCAGAATTAGCCAAATAGAAAAGGAGGTCCAAAAGACCACTGAAGAAAATACTACCTTAAAAATTAGATTGGAGCAAGTGGAAGCTAGTGACTTTACGAGAAATCAAGATATTATAACACAGGAGCAAAGGAATGAAAAAATGGAAGACAATGTGAAATATATCATTGGAAAAACCACTGACCTGGAAAATAGATCCAGGAGAGATAATTTAAAAATTATTGGACAACCTGAAAGTCATGATCAAAAAAAGAGCCTAGATATCATCTTTTAAGAAATTATCAAGGAGTACTGTCCTGATATTCTAGAGCCACAGGGCAAAATAGAAATAGAAAGAATCCATCGATTGCCTCCTCAAATAGATCCCCAAAAGAAATCTCCTAGGAATATTGTTGCCAAATTCCAGAGCTCCTAGATCAAGGAGAAAACACTGCAAGCAGACAGAAGGAAACTATTTGAGTATTGTGGAAAAATAATCAGAATAACCAAAGATCTGGCAGCTTCTACATTAAGAGATCGAAGGGCTTGGAACACGATATTCTGGAGGTCATTGGAGCTAGGACGAAAACCAAGAATCATCTACCCAGCAAAACTGAGTATCATGCTCCAAGGCAAAATATGGATTTTCAATAAAATAGAGGACTTTCAAGTTTTCTTAGTGAAAAAACCAGAGCTGAATAGAAAATTTGACTTTCAAACACAAGAGTCAAGAGAAGCATGAAAAGGTATACAAGAAACGGAAATTGCAAGGGACTTACTAAAGTTGAACTGTTTCTTTTACATTCCTACATGAAAAGATGACATGTATGATTCATGAGATCTCAGTATTAGGGTACCTGAAGGGAATATGCATATATATATATATATATATATATATGTTTATGTATGTATAAGCATAAGTGAATGTGTACGTATGTATATATGTATGTGAATATATATAGAGAGAGAGACAGAGAGAGCGGGCACTGGGTGAGTTGAAGATGAAGGGAAGATATCTAAAAGAAATGAAATCAAATTAAGGGATGAGAGAGGAATATATTGAGAGAGGGAGATAGAGAGAGATAGTAGGGGGTAAATTATGTCGCATAAAAGTGGCAAGAAAAAGCAGTTCTGTAGGAAGAGTAGGCAGGTGAGGTGGGAATGAGTGAATATTGCTCTCATCAGATTTGACGTCAGGAGGGAATACCATACATACTCAATTGGGTATCTTACCCCACAGGAAAAAAGAAGGAAGAAGATTAAAAAAGGGAGGGGATGATAGAAGGGAGGGCAGATGGGGTTGGAGGTAATGAAAAACAAACACTTTCAAAAGGGGACAGGGTGAAGGGAGAAAATTCAATAAAGGGGGATAGGTTAGGAAGGAGTAAAATATAGTTAGTTTTTCACAACATGAGTATTGTGGAAAGGTTATACATAGTGATACACATGTGGCCTATGTTGAATTGCTTGACTTCTTAGGGAGGGTGGGTGGGAAGGAAAGAGGGGATAGAATTAGGAACTCAATGTTTTAAAAACAGATGTTCTAAAACAAAAATAATGTTTTTGCATGCAACTAGAAAATAAGATATACAGGCAATGGGGCGTAGAAATTTATCTTGCCCTACAAGAAAGGAAGGGAAAAGGGGATGGGAGGGGAGTGGGGTGACAGAAGGGAGGGCTGACTGGGGAACAGGACAACCAGAATATACGCCATCTTGAAGTGGGGAGGAGGGTAGAAATGGCGAGAAAATTTGTAATTTAAATTCTTGTGAAAATCAATGCTGAAAACTAAATATATTAAATAAAAAAATTCAAAATAAAAAATTTAAAAAAAAATTAAAAAGAAAAATATAAGGTGCAGATCAAAGATTAATTACCAGAGACTCAATAAGGATAGACTGTTTACATTTTATGTATGTAAAATATAAAAAAATATGTTTAAGATTGTTAATTGGATAGTTCATAAGAAAGATTGGGGTAGACCTGAGTATGATATGATTTTAAAAAGGAAAACCATTTAGGGACAGGTAAAAAAGAATAATTATTTTACACAAATGAGGTTCGAGAGGAAGAACCAACAAAGAGGAATTAGTTGAGGGAAGAGAGTTACTTCTGGAAACTTATTTTCCCTGGGAATGGGTTAAAGAGGGAAGCATACATACATACATACATACATACATGTATCTAGAAGAGTATAAAAGTCTTTTAATTCAGAAAGAAATAAAGCATTAACGGGATAGTAAGGGTGAGAAAATAAGGGAGGGATCTCTAGAGGAAAGGTAAGGGAATAGGTTAAATGGGAGATACACAAGGGTATTTTGATTAATTGGAATGGGAGGAAAAGAAAGAGATCCTTGGGAGGATATGGGAAGGATCTTTAGAGGGGAGGGTGAGAGAATAAGTCAAAGGGGGTATGGAAGGGTGTTTAGATTTAAAGGAATGGAAGGATAAGGGATGGGTCCTTGGAGTGGGGCTAGATTTAACAATTACAGGGCAAGACAGAGGTTAGAAATGAAGTAGAGGAGCTGGGAGGGATAGAGACATGCAGAAACAAAAGTAACATTGGAAGTAGATTTTTTTTTACAAAAACATATGTCAACATATGGATGTATGTATATCTATATAAATGTATGTGCATTGATATATCCGTATCTATATATTAATATATCTGCACTTAATTGTACTCTTCTGGGGGAAGGAGAGGGAAAAAGGACAAAGTAAGAAGTGAGAAAATAAATAAACTAATAAAGAAGCAAAGAAAGGACACATGATATGCTTTTCCCTCTTTTCTTATTCTGTATTTAAGTTTCAATATTTAAGTTTATAATGTTTCTTTTTTCTTATTGTGTATTTAATAATCAGTAATAAAAAGAAAAAAGACACTTCAATCTGAGAGAGAGAGAGAGAGAGAGAGAGAGAGAGAGAGAGAGAGAGAGAGAGAATGAGAGAGACAGCATTTTCTTTTGAGTAATGAAAATGGAAGACAGATTTTGGGTCAGGGAGTTAAGTAGAAAGTAAAAAAGTGGAGACCAATGGAAAGGTCCTTGTTTTTTCTAGGAGATTGACCATGAAAAGGAGGAGAGACAGAAAGGGACAATATAGTTGGCATTGAACAGAGCATGTAGAGGAATTTTTAGGTGGCTGGTGTGACCCAGAACCTCTGTATTTTTAAGATGAAAAGCCAGTCACAAAGGACTCAGATGTCCTGTGCCTTCCCAAAGTTGAAGGAAACCCTCTTCTTCCCATGAGTGAGAAGAGCTGTTGTTAACTAAGCACATATTCAAAAAAGCATGTTTTGTCATTTTGAAGGGCCAAGAGTGTTGAGTCAGGGACACAATAAAAGGCAGCCAGGAAGTCTCTGGAATTAGATGTTTTTTTTTTTCCTTCTAAGCATGAGGGAGTTGTGCATGTTTATAGGTACTAGGGAAGAAAGCAGTTGTCATGGAGACATTGAAAATTAGGAAAATACTAGGGTGGATAGAAAGCACAAGAATCAGAGGAGAAAGGAAGAGCTTTGATTAAGGGCCCAAGTAGAGGGGCTTATGCCTGCAAGGAGAAATGTTAACTTCTTTTTTATTCCTACACCTCCATCTACCATCCTGGAACAAAAGAAAAGAAATTTATGTGTGATGGAGAAGTGATTTAAATTATACAATTGTACAGAAAAATTACCAATATGTATTCTTACTTTTAGTGAAATATTGAGTTCAGTTTTCTGGTGAGAGGGAAAGGGGTTGTGAGAGGACTAAGTAGAAAAGAGAAATCTTTAAAAAGATACTGAAGGGGGGATGTAGTGAGCTAGAGAAAAGTTCTTTGTTTAGTAGCAAGCCTATGGTAACAGAGAAGGTAAGTGGTAGGAGTAATTCCTTGTTGGAACTTGGTAAGTGATGCATGTCTCCATAGCGCAAGAGAACAGGGGATTTTAGCATGGAGATCAACTGAAAATGTAAGTGGTTCACTATTGGGTCAGAGGCTGAAAGGAAGAAAGTGAGGCAAGAGATGAAGGGAGGACCTAGGAAAACAGGGAGGCATGGAAGTGGAGGAAAAAGGGTGGATGCAGAAAGTGTGAGCCACAGGAAAAGATGATAGTGTGTTATAGTGGGTAGAATGCTGGATTTGGAGTCTGAAAATATGATCTGAATTCTTCAAATAACTCTTTAGAGCTGTGTGGCCATGGGCAAATCCCAGAAAGTCTAAGAACTTTAGGTAACTCTCTGAGGTTTAGCTAGTGAGTTACAGCTGAATTCTTACTGTTCTGGCACTTTACCAACAAAAGCATAGATTCTTGACAGATTGATGTATTGTGTTGTGTTGTAGCATGGCAGAGATCTTGGGTGGTTAGCACATAAACTCTAGAAGAATTTGTACAACACTAGAAAGGTTTGGGGTCCATCAATGGACAGTGACTTAGTCACCTGCTGACCATCCTATTAACAGAGAAGTCCATCACTAGTGTGGCTGTCAGCAGGGTATACTTCTTCTTTGAATTTAGCCTTTGAAATGGTCCACTAAAGCAAGGATGGGTGGACTGACTATCTCCACTGATTAAGGTACCACAGATGGAGAGTCAGGAGGAAACTCTAAGCCCATGTAGTCCAATCCATTAGTTATAGAGACAAAGAATCTGACATGAAATAAATAAGAAGTGACTTGTCCAGGGCCACACAAATTGTTAGCATTGGAGGCAAGACAGGTCCCAGGTCCTCTGCCCCCAAAGACAGGCCTCCTTACATATTACCATGCTGCTTCTGCAGTCATGACTTCTCAACATATTGAAGTGCAGGTACACATTTGCACATTAGGAATTATTAGCAACACAACTGTGTTTATTGTACTCTACATTCACAAACAAGACATATGCAATGGAAAATAAGATAATGCATGAGAAAGTTTGAAAATTCCAAATAATATATGCTTTCTTGCGGGGATAGTTTACAGATCTTCTACCATTCCCTAAAACTAGAATTGAGGGTGGTTGTACAGTATGGTTGGAGACATTGGTAAGAGGGTGGCACATGAATATCTAAAATGTAGCCCCTTTTACATAAAGATATACAAGATACTCTGTTGGCCTGACTTTTCTCTGGAAATTAGGACACATTTTATTTTTTTTAATTAATTTATTTATTTTTAGTTTACCACACATGGTTCTACATAGTTTTGAGTTCCAGATTTTCTCCCCTCCCTCCCTCCTCCCTCCCCAAGACGGCATGGAAGCACATATAACTGTGCTGTATAACTTCGCATTGAATTAATTTATGCACTAGTCAAGTTGTGGAGAAGAATTTTGACCAATGGAATGAATCATGAGAAAGAAGAAACAGAACCAAAAAAACCCCCCAAAAACAAAAACAAAAGAGAAGCAGAAAAGGCGAGCATGTAGTGTGCCTCGTTCTGTATTCAAACTTCACAGTTCTTTCTCTGGATGAAGATAGCATTCTCCATCGTGAGTCCCCTGGAGTTGTCCTTGTGCCTTAGGTTGCTGAGAAGAGCACAGTATGTCAGGGTTGGTCCTCACGGAATCCAAATTTCTGTGGCTGTGCACAACGTTCTTCTGGCTCTGTTCCGCTCACTCAGCATTATGTCGTGTAGGGTTTTCCAGGTTGTTACAAAGTCTGCATCATCCCCATTTCTTATGGCACAGTAGTATTCCATCACCTTCATATACCACAGCTTGTTCAGCCATTCCCCAATTGATGGGCATCCCTTTGATTTCCAATTCTTGGCTACCACAAAAAGAGCTGCTATAAATAGCCTTGTACATATGGGTCCTTTTCCCACTTGTGTGATTTCTTTGGGATACAACCCTAGAAGTGGTATTGCTGGGTCAAAGGGTATGAACATATCTATAGCCCTTTGGGCATAGTTCCAAACTGCTCTCCAAAATGGCTGGATCAGCTCACAACTCCACCAGCAATGCAACAATGTTCCAATTTCCCCACATCCTTTCCAGCATTTATCATTTTCCTGTTTTGTTATTTTAGCCAATCTGACAGGAGAGATGTGGTATCTAAGAGTTGTTTTGATTTGCATTTCTCTAATCAGTAGTGATCCAGAGCATTTTTTCATATGCCTATAGATAGCTTTAATTTCTTCCTCTGAAAACTACCTTTTCATATCCTTTGACCATTTTTCAATTGGGGAATGGCTTGTATTCCTATATATTTGGCTCAGTTCCCTGTATATTTTAGAAATGAGGCCTTTATCAGAGATACTAGTTGCAAAGATTTTCTCCCAATTTTCTGCTTCCCTCCTAATTCTTGTTGCATTGGCTTTTTTTGTACAAAAACATTTCAATTTGACATAATCAAAATTATCCATTTTGCATTTTGTAATGCTCTCTATCTCTTGTTGGGTCATGAATTCTTTACTTTTCCATAAATCTGATAAGTAAACTACTCCTTGCTTCCCCAAATTACTTATAGTATCAGCTTTTACTCCTAAATCATGAACCCATTTTGACTTTATTTTGGTATATGGTGTAAGATGCCCAATTTTTGCCTGCCCATTTTCCAATTTTCCCAACAGTTTTTGTGAAATAGTGAATTATTAGCCCAGAAGCTGGCCTCTTTGGGTTTATCAAAGAGTAGATTGCTAAACTTGTTGATTTCTCCTACTTCTGTACCTATCCTATTCCACTGATCCACACCCCTGTTTCTTAACCAGTACCAGGCAGTTTTGATGACTGCTGCTGTGTAGTACAGTTTAATATCTGGTGTGGCTAAGCCACCTTCTCTAGCATGTCTTTTCATTAATACCCTAGATACTCTAGACCTCTTGTTTTTCCAAATGAATTTTGTTATTATTTTGTCCAGCTCAGTAAAATTTTAAATAAAATATTAGCAAAAAGATTGCAGCAACTGATTACGAGAATAATACACTATGACCAGGTAGGAGTTATTCCAGGAATTCAAGGCTGGTTCAATATTAGGAAAACTATTAGCATAATTGACCATATCAACAACAAAACTAGCAGAAACCATATGATCATCTCAATAGACGCAGAAAAAGCCTTTGACAAAGTACAACACCCATTCCTATTAAAAACACTAGAAAGCATAAGAATAAGTGGAACCTTCCTCAAAATTATAAATAGCATCTACCTAAAACCATCGACAAGCATTATTTGTAATGGGGATAAGCTAGATGCATTCCCAATAAGATCAGGGGTGAAACAAGGATGTCCATTATCACCCCTATTATTCAATTTGGTACTAGAAACGTTAGCTGTAGCAATAAGAGAAGAAAAGGAAATTGAAGGAATTAGAATAGGAAAAGAAGAAACTAAATTATCACTTTTTGCAGATGATATGATGATTTATCTAGAGAATCCTAGAGAATCAAGTAAAAAACTACTTGAAATAATAAACAACTTTAGCAAAGTTGCAGGATATAAAATAAACCCACGTAAATCCTCAGCATTCCTATACATTACTGACAAAGCCCAACAGCAAGAGATAGAAAGAGAAATTCCATTCAAAGTTACCGAAGGCACTATAAAATATTTGGGAGTCTATTTGCCAAGACAAACCCAGGGCCTATATGAACATAACTATGAAACACTTTTCACGCGAATAAAATCAGATCTAAATAAATGGAAAAATATCAGTTGCTCATGGTTAGGCCGAGCTAATATAATAAAATGACAATTTTACCTAAATTAATCTATCTATTCAGTGCCATACCAATCGAACTACCAAAAAATTAGGACACGTTTTAAGCATTAGCTGGGAATTTTTCTTTCTATCAAGGAGATTCTAGTCAAAACCTGAATGTACTGAGTGCAAAGGATGAAACTAGCTGTATAATTTACCTAATCAACTTGATCTTATTCCTTCCTGAGGAAGAAAGCATAGTTGGTAATATGGTAGAACATTGGTTCCAACATGATTGGTCTTGATGCTAATTTCATTTGTATCTCCAACTGGCTTGAGGGTGAAGATCTGTAGAATGGTGGTAAAGAAGAAAAGCAACTCCTTTCTCACCAGACCCTCTCCAAGACAAGACAGTTTTCCCAGAAAGAAATTAAACTGTGCTTTGAAATCTTCACAGACTATCGCAGTGTCAGACAAAGTGAAATGGCCTCACTGAACACGGACAAGAGTTGGGAAAGGAGTAAAATAGAAGGATGTAGATGGGCAGAAATGGTGAGTACGATTATTATGAGTTATATTTCAGCCATTAATCACCATTAAAGGAAGGAAGGAATGGCCTCTTCACACCTTTCTTCTCATGGTAACCCCTTGTGCCGTGGATCTGGCAATGGAGTCAGAGTTCCACTAAAGTAAGGGACCAGCAAGAGGATCAGCTCATCTATTGAGGGATCTGAGAAGAAGCCAAGCCACAAGAATACTAGAAAATACATTGTGTCACATTCATCAATGGGATGATGTGTCCTCAGAAGAACTACTAGGAGAAGTCTCAGCCAGGGAAGAGTGGGAGGGGGAACAGAATTATCCTCTTAGAGGGAGAAGTAGAGATGGGAAGGGTTTCTTTTTACCAATGGAAAATGGCATGAAGTAGTCACTTTTCTTGAATTCCCTATTCTTATCCGGGAACTGTTGTGGGTCGAACTGGTCAGGGTTGGGAGACTCTTTGCTGTCCTGTAAGACTAGAGAGAGCAGTGGGAGGATTGTTGTTCCCTAAGGAAAGAAATTCTAGGGGAGAATCAGTTATCATCATTAATATCCTTTGTATGCCAGTCCCAAGAATCTCCAGTGGCTCCCTATTGTCCCTAATACAAAATACATACTTTGTGTATGGTATAGGCTGGGATGTCTGGGCATTGAGAATCTACATAGACTCTTATCTAGCTTTCTAGGTTGATGTCCCAATTATTGACCCCATCATGTCCTCCTTGGGGATTCAGCTAAACTGATTCAACTGGTGTTTCCCATCCACAAGTCTCTCTCAGTGCTCTTCCTGGTTTTGTGAAGGCCATGTCCCACACCCAGAAGGCACTTCTTGCACACTTCAGTTTTTCAGAATCCCTAGCTTTCTTCAAGGATTGGCTTGGGTACTCTTTTCTACAGGAAGCCTTGGCTAAGGCCCTGAGCTCTTTGTCTTCTTTCTTCCCTTAGTTTCTTGGTCTATACTTCATGTCTACATCTGCTGCCTGTGTGATTCTGGGCAAAACATTTTAATTTTCAGTGCCCCAGACAATGATTAAAGCCTCTAGTGGCAGACCAGGCTTCCTCCTGGGGGACCATCTTCAGCAGTAAGGCACTCTGCCAACCAAATCATAGCTTGCATCTGAAGGAAAGAAATAATACTTTCAGTAGACTTGTTTGGTTCCCAATTGTGCTCCCTCCAGGAGAAGCTAAAGTTCTCAGTCATCAAATACCCTTCTATTATTGCCTTTTGTCAACAGTACTTGGCCTAGAAATTTTCACATAGTTGGTTGTTGCTGAAGCCTTGATGATTTGAAATGCACAGTGCAGTCAATGGGGTATATTAACTGAAATTAGATGGAATGCTCCCTTTTTCTTTGTCTGAGGGGGAATAGTTCTGCTCATCCATTGCTAGGAGCCTTCAGTCCAATTCAATTTAATTCAAAGTTTATTTAGTACTCCCCAGGAAGTAAGATTTTAGAGTGTAAAGGCCTAGATTCTAGTCTCAGCTCCAACATTCTAAATGATATTGGACATGCCATTAGACTTGAGATTCAGTATATCCATCTACACAAAGGGATTTCCCTTTATAAGAGTATTTACACTATCCACTTCACTGTCTCATAAGAGGAAATGGCATAATCATAAATTTCTCTTTAGCAACATCATTCTATTGTTTTCCCTGTGCATTGTCTTTCCAGTGTTGCTGTGCTGAATGAGAATCAGGGTGAACCAAAATAAACATATACTTTTCTCTTATTCTTCATTCATCACCACATTCAAGTTAACTATATGTAACAAAAGACTGCCTTAAGAGGAACTTCCTATGAGATCATGAAAATGGGACTTGATTTTCTCATTTCTAAAATGAGATCAAAAGACTAGATGATATTTATGATGTCTTCCAACACTAGATTTCATGGCCCCATAAATGTTTATGTTGGAGAGGACATATTTTTGGAACTGGATCTCTTTGGTCACTGCATGGGGCACATTGAGAGGTGTGAGGTCAATGAATCTTTGCACTTCATGTACCACAGCATCCATATAAGGCATATCTTGTCCATCCTTTATAGAAGGAATTCGATTATGTCCAATCACATGAACAATTTACTCATGAATTTTTGCTGCAGAGACAAAAACAAGAATAACAATTGAGCTTTCTGTTCTGCTGGGAATGTCCAACACAGCCTGTGTGGAGTATCTGCCTGATCATATGACCTAAAATAATTCTCACTTTTGCTCAGTGTCCTACTTCTATACAGTCCAGGAAACTGAGGCCTTTGCATCAGCAGTGGAATAATTTTCTACGGCTTAGTGGTTAAATGTCAGAATGAACTTTGTTTACATTACTCTTTAGACATGATCTGCATGAATTCAGGCAAGTCATTAAACCTAAATCAGCCTCTTTTTCAATATCTGAAAAATGGTGACAATAAATTATCTGTCTTCTAATGTTCCCTACACCTCTAAATCTATTATCCTATGGTTTGTAAAACGGGGCTAATAACTCCACCCCATTTAGAGGATATCAAATGAAACACTGTATGTCAAGTGATTTGCAAACCTTACATCCTTTATATTGATGCCAGCTGTTATTGTCAAGGAAAGTAGATGCCTTCATTTGAATATGATAGTGGCTATGATGCCATTATCGTTCTTGATTTAAACCATTCACCTGCTATGCATCTCAGCTCCTCCCTCAGTATCCTAAGTTGCTGAAGCATAGAATCTCAGCATTAGAAATGACATTTTTCATCTAGGGCCATCCGTAGTTGAATAGCAGTCCTGTTTCTAATGGAATGAACAAATGGTCATCCAGCCTTGGTTTGAAGACTTCCAGCAAGGAAGAAACCATCATGTCCAGGGCAGACAAGTTGGCTTTGGGAGAATTCTAATAATTGGCAAGTCTTTCCTTACATGAAATCTCCATTGGTCAGTTTGCAATTTCTTCCCATGGCTTCTAGTTCTGCCTCTTTGGATCCAGCAGAACTAGCCCTGGTAAAATATAAGCCATTTGGGAAAAGGGCATGTTGTATTTGAGTCTTTCCATCATAAGCATAGAACTGAAGGTGTACAGTGGGAACTTTATACGTTTGCTAAAGTTAATTGCATTCCCCATAACAGACCTTCACCTACTTAAATAACTATCCCATCTTGTTCAAGTGTTTTGCATTAAATATTTTACTGTGTAACCTGTTTCTGATCTATGTGGAAATCATGTAAATCCAAAAAGTGGGAAGGTGGGGCCAGCTTCTAAGCAAGACACAGCACTGGGAATGCAAGCGTGGTCTGTAAACATGGCACTTCTACTTTACCTTGGATCTCAGGATGTTTCAGTGTGAAAAGAAGGCCATATCTCAGAGTAAGGCTAGTTGTGTCTGTTCCTGCACCAATTAAGTCTGCTGCAGTCATTAATAGATTTTCTAAGTCAAATTCAGTCTGGGGATTATCTTTTTCCTAAATGAGAAACACAAAATTGATGAAATAATGAGATAGCAGGGAAAGCCATTTGAAACCATAAGAAGCACATAAAGTTTGTCCTAGGAGTCCTCCCTCACCTTCATTTCCTTACTCTAAGAGAGTAGAACCTTCCTAATGCCCTTAGGCTTCCACTGTTCAACCGTAAGTTTGCCCTTCCCAGGCCACCTTCTTCCTCTCAAATAATGTGGCATATAGCACGAGACTTTAAATCTGGAAGACCTGGATTCAGATTTAGCCTCAGCCAAGACGTATATTTGTGTCCATGGGAAAGTCATTTAACTCCTTAGGGCCCCTTTTTTCCTCACACGTAACAAGATAGAGTGGGAACCCTTTGCGCTTTCCATTTACTACCAATGTTACATATGGTATGGAAGGGAACAGATCAAGTAATTCAATTAAAACCTTAATAACCTGTGAAATGACCCTTTATACTCATATTTTCACCACAAAACATGGCAGCATGTTAGTAAAGCAACAACAACAATAGGAAATTTCCAGTTTCAGTTTGCGGTGGAGAATGCTGAATTTTAAATCTTGTAAGGGAAATGAACTTCATCCAGGCAAACTGTGCCTGATCAAACATTTTCTGTTCAAAATCTCCCTTAAGTGATCATCCAACTTCAGATTCAAGGCTTCCACAGATGGGAAATTTATTACTTAATGAAGAATTTCAATCTGGTCTTAGACATTATTCCCCTCAGGTGGAAATGAAATGTGTCTCTATAATTTCAAACCTTTGTTATGAGTTCCATCTCCAGGGAGTGAAGCATTCTAATCCATTTTTGCAACAGCCTTTAAAGTTAGGTGGCTGCTGATGTCCTTTCCAACTCACAAATTCTGTGCAATTCTGTCAAATATGCAAGTTCATAGGTTTTAGAACTTGAAAGAACTTTGGAGACCACTTGGCCAAACACACTCATTTTACAGAAAAAAAAATTGTGCCTGAGAGAGGAGAATTCATTTATTTTTCAAGGTCACATAGCGTAAAATGAAAAGGGGTAGATAACATAATGGACCGAAATGGGAGAAGGCCTAATATTATTTACCTAGAACAGAAATGAAGCTTGTCTATGGTTAAAAAATAGGGGAAAATAAATGGGGTAGATGACGAATGGCCAAGAGTTATTACTGTGCTACCTGTAACAGAAATGAAGCAGTCTATGATTTAAAAAGAGGGGTGGTTGAGGCAAAGTTTGAGTAGAAGCTCATTTTCTACTAAAATGGACTGGCATGGACATTCATGAAGAGGGAAAAAGAGCAAATAATCTAAACCAGGATATAAAACAATGAATATGGACTATACAATTAAGAACATTTATTGAAACATCTCTAATAAATGAGAGAACAATGAAACAATTATTATATGACTCTCAGAAATAAAGGAACAATAACCTAGAGGGAGCTAGGTGGCCAAATGGATAGAGTGCTGGACTTGGAGTTAGGAAAACATGAGTTCAAATCCAGCTTCAAACTTTTCTAGCCTTTGACCCTCAGCAAGTCTGTCTGCCTTGTTTCCTCATTTCTAAAATCGGGATATTAATAGCATTTACCTCCTGGGTTGTGAAGTACACATGAGGTAATATTTGTAATGTGCTTTGAAATTTTTAAAGCATGATGTAAATGCTACAGCTATGATTATTGGAGTGTTTCAAAAGAAGAATAAAAAGAAAAAAACAAGTGTGAAGAGTGGGCAGAAATAACAGGTCTTAAAAGGGAAATGGTGAATAGACAATTTAGAACATATGATGAACAATGTGTCTAAAGTTTAATAGATTCTTTTAAAGTGAAATTAGTAGATTTAGTACTAGAAAATACAAAAATTTTGACACAAAATGAAGAGAGAACAATATTGGGCCACATTGACTTTCTACAAGCCAAAGTGATCTTGAAGATAAGACATGAAATAATTTAAGGATTTTTCATATTTTAGAAATACAGAATTAATTTTAAATCCTGAATGTAATACTTCACTAATGAAAAATACATAATTGTTAAAACTGAGCACAAAATATATAGATTTCAGAAACTATCCAACTGAAAAAAGCATCAAGTTTAACATATGAAAAACTGTAGTAAGCAAACATTAGATCTTCAGTGCTAAACAAGTATTTTGGGCAATGAAAACAAAGCGCATCACTTATCAAGGAAAAGAAATTTGGGTAGGTTAGAACTACTCCTTCTCTCTGAAAAAGTCAAAGAGGAGATTGTAAAAGAAAAATATTAATATCAAAGGAGATTAGGTTATAGACCTAAATAAGTAATCCTGAAATTATGAGCTTAGTCACTCATGAAATAAGATGGATTTATAGCCATCAATGTTATAAAAATGAACAACGCTGAAAGATTAATAAACCCACATACATTCAATTATCAATCATGAGTACAAAAGATCAGTGATGAAAAATACTACCTACCTTCTTAGATAGAGTTGATGGACTAGTATGCAGAATGGGACACTTACTTTTGGACATGGCCAATATGGAAATTCTTTTTTCTTGATTATGCTTATGTATTAAAATAGGTTTTGTTTATCTTTTCTTCATTGGGTGGGAAGAAATAAAGCCCAATAATTAAAAAACTGATGGCATCCATGGGGGACATAGATAATTCTATGTCCCTTCCTGTATTTTGAAGACAGTGGCATGTAAGAATCTTTGGAATATCAGCCTTAATCAGTGAGAAGGTACTAGCCCCAGGCATTGTAGCAGCTGCATTTTGAAAGGGTAACAATCAATGTAGTCTTGAGGATTGCAGGGGTCCAATATCTTTTGATGCTCCTTCACTCTTTCCAAAACAAAATGTTTCATTTCTTCCACATTTCTAGAAAATCTTTTATACTTCCCAGGGAGGTACATTCTGAATGCTGGTAAAAAGTTATAGAGCTACACCCCCACAAACCCAAACAAACACATATGAGTTTATTGTCATAAAGACACAACTTTATATCTCTACTTATAAACTATTATGTCCTATTCAAAGGCATTGCATTTCTTTTTAAGTTTAACTAGATATTTTAAACAAAAATATTTCTCTCTCATCTTCATTATACACTGGGAAAAAAGAAAAACAAAATCCTTGAAATATGAATACATAGCCAAGCAAAACAAATCCCCACCTTGGCAATAGCCAGAAATGTGTGTCACATTCTACATCTTGAATCCATCCCCTGTCTGTCAGAAGGAGAGTAGAATATTTCTTCGTGGTGCCTCTGGAATCATGGTGAGTCCTTACATTGATCAGAGTACTTGAGCCTTATATAGTGTTTGTCTTTCCACTATTTTTGTTATAGTTGTATCAGTAAGGCAAGATTCCTGATCTTGACGAATATGCCCATACAGTTTGGAATCGCAAAGTATAAGAGATTCTCTAGATAGAAGGCAGAGGAAGTATAACATTTATTTAGACACCAGAGAATCCAACCACAAGACGAATAACTCCAACCCAACATAGCAATAGTTATATTCCAAAGCCGGTAAGTCCACTTCAATGTAAAAATATGAAATTATAACACAGTACTACAGTAAAGAACGAAGTCATCCTGTAACTTTCCCCCTTCTCTGTCCCCACTGGGCCCTTCCAGTAAACACTCATTAATATAAACTGTCTGCTTGCCTGTGTTCTCTCACCCTTCAGTTCTCTGGTCTCTGCAGCTCTCTGGTCTCCACTCTTTGCTCTGCAGGCTCTCTGTAGCTCTGTCATCTTGGAGTTCTTACTTCTTCTCCTTGGGCTGAATTTCAAATTCTACCCTTAATGGCTACCTTCTGGGTATATATACTCTTTTAAGGCCTGAGGGCTTCATGCCCAATCAGAAAAAGGGTATAGGCTCGGGGCTTAGTACTTAGCAAATAAAGAAAGTAGGCCTGGGGCTTAGTGCCTAACACATAAAGGGTGTAGGCCTGCCTACACACAAACCTCTAATCAAGCTTCCCTTAACTAACCCCACCTGTTGCCTATTGAATGGACTGGAAAGGTCTTTCATCATTGATTGGCATCACAAGGGCATAGGCCTGCCTCTAATCAAGTCTCCCTTAACTAGCCTACCTGTTGCCTATTGAATGGATAGTAAAGATCTTTAATCACTGATTGACATCAAAATAGTACAAATTGATTCTGCTTTGCATCTATTTATAAAGTCTTCCTAGTTTCAAAGCTCTTACTTTTATCATTTCTCAAAACACAATAGAATTAATATATGTTCACCTATGGTAATTTGTTCAGATAATCTCCAAACTGATGAGCAGTCCCTTAGTTTCCAGTACTTTGCAGACTCTCTCTCCAAAGGAAAAAAAAACCTAATTTCAATTTTTTTGCCTATGACTTCTAATTGTGCATTTTTTATTTTTTTTGGAGGCACTGGCCAAATAATAGCATTGATGTTTCAAAGGACATATATGATTTACTAATTTGGGAGTGATAGATACAAATGGCTTTCCAGATTGCCTGGACAATTCACACCTACATCAACAGTTTTACAATATACTGGTTTTCTTATAGTCACTTCAACATACAATATTTACCTTTGTTTAACTTTTTTTGAAACATTTGGTAGAAAAAATCAAGACCTGTATATTTTTACATTTAATTTAAACATCAGAACTGAAATACAGAATAGAGAAAAGACAAAAAGAAACATATCATAAACTTAATTATTAAAACAAATGCAAAGTCAGAAAAGAAGAAAAAGGCATTTAATTACACAGGAGAACATAAGAGAAGATTCAAAATTTGTAGTAAGACATTTTTATTTCAAGAAAGCCTGTGTGAAAAATATTACACATTGTGTTGAGAGCCATCCATATATTCTTAGCTTCCTTGTAAGTTTTCTTTTGTTCTCCGAAGTGAACTTTTTACTTTCTTCTTCCCCACCCTTTCCTCCCCCACCTCCCACAATGGGTACAGTTAAGTGCAGATATATTTGTATATAGTTATAGATACATACATACACATATACATATATACACTTAGATACAGGCATATATTGACATATTCTTTCCCTAACAATTTGTACTCCTCATCTTTGTTTTTGTTTGCACATATTTCTTATTTCCTATCCCTCCTGACTCTTCAACTTTATTTCTGCCCAACACCTTGCCCTCCTATAACTTGGCCTCCCCCCTTCATAGATCCCTTCCCTATCCTCCCATTCCCATAAATCTAGACACCCTTCTATAGCCTTCTTTGACCTATTCCCTCACCCTCCCCTCTGGAGATTGCTCCCTTACTCTCTCCCTACTCCTTATTCCCTTACCATTTTATTTCTTCTGACTTTAGAAGACTTTTATACTCTGCTAGTTATATATGTATTGTTCCTTCTTATTTTTTCAAAGTTTTTTTAATTATTTATTTAATTTATTTTATATATTTAGTTTTCACCATTGGTTTTCACAAGAATTACAAATTTTCTCCCAGTTTCTACCTTCCAGCCCACTCCAAGATGGCATATATGCTGGTTGCTCCATTCCCCAGTCAGCCCTCCCTTCAGTCACCCCACTCCCCTCCCATCACCTTTTCCCTTACTTTCTTGTAGGACAAGATAAATTTATATGCCCCATTGCCTGTGTATCTTATTTCCTAGTTGCATGAAAAAACTTTTATTTGAACATCTGCTTTTAAAACTTTGAGTTCCAAATCTCTCACCTCTTCCCTTCCCACCCACCCTCCCTAAGAAGGCAAGCAATTCAACATAGGCCACATTTGTATCATTATGTAAAACCCATCCAGGTGACTCATGCCATGAAAGACTAACCATATTTTGCTACTTCCTAACCTGTCATGCCTTATTCAATTTTTTTTCCTTGACCCTGTCATTTTTCCAAAGCATTTGTTTTTGATTAACTCCTCCCCCTATCTGCCCTCCCTTCCATCATCTCCCCTTTTTAATCTTCTTCCGCCTTCTTTCCTGTGGGGTAAGATACCCAATTGAGTGTGTATGTTATTCCCTCCTCAGGTCAAATCCAACAAGAGCAAGATTGACTCATTACCCCTCACCTACCTGCTTTTCCCGTCCTAGAGAACTGTTTTTTCTTGCCATTTTTACATGAGATAAATGACCCCATTCTATCTCTCCCTTTCTCCCTTTCTCAATATATTCCTCTCTCATCCCTTAATTTGATTTTATTTTTTTAGATATTATCCCTTCATATTCAACTCACTCTGTGCCCTCTGTCTATGCATACATATATATATATATGTGTGTATATATATATATATATATATATATATATATATGTGTGTGTGTGTGTGTGTGTGTGTGTGTGTGTGTGTGTGTGTATTCCCTTCAGCTACCCTAATACTGAGGTCTCATGAATCATACAGATCATCTTTCTATGTAGGAATGCAAACAAAACAGTTTAACTTTAGTAAATCCCTTGTGATTTCTCTTTCTTGTTTACCTTCTCATGCTTCTCTTGATTCTTGTGTTTGAAAGTCAGATTTTCTATTCAGCTCTGGTCTTTTCACTGAGAAAGCTTGAAAGTCCTCTATTTCATTGAAAATCCATATTTTGCCTTGGAGCATGATACGCAGTTTTGCTGGGTAGGTAATTCTTGGTTTTAATCCTAGCTCCATTGACCTTTGGAATATCATATTCCAAGCCCTTTGATCCCTTAATGTAGAAGCTGCTAGATCTTGTATTATTCTGATTGTGCTTCTACAATACTTAAATTATTTCTCTCTGGCTGCTTACAATATTTTCTCCTCGATCTGGGAGCTTTGGAATTTGGTGACAATATTCCTAGGAGTTTTCTTTTTGGGGTCTTTTTCCAGAGGTGATCAGTGGACTCTTTCAATTTTTATTTTACCCTCTGGCTCTAGAATATCAGGGCAGTTCTCCTTGATAATTTCTTGAAAGATGATATCTAGGCTCTTTTTGATCATGGTTTTCAGGTAGTCCAATAATTTTTAAATTATCTCTCCTGGATCTATTTTCCAGGTTAGTGGTTTTTCCAATGAGATATTTCACATTGTCTTCCACTTTTTCATACGTTTGGTTCTGTTTTATAATATCTTGATTTCTCATAACATCACTAGCTTCCACTTGCTCCAATCTAACTTTTAAGGTGGTATTTTCTTCAGTGGTCTTTTGGACCTCCTTTTCCATTTGGCTAATTCTGCCTTTCAAGGCATTCTTCTTTTCATTGGCTTTTTGGAGCTCTTTTGTCATTTGAGTTAGTCTATTTTTCGAGGTGCGCTTTTCTTCAATTTTTTTGGGTTTCCTTTAGCAAGTCATTGACTTCTTTTTCATGGTTTTCTTGCATCGTTCCCATTTCTCTTCCCAATTTTTCCTCTACTTCTCCAACTTGCTTTTCCAAATCCTTTTTGAGCTCTTCCATGGCCTGAGACCAATTTGTTTTTTTCTTGGAGTCTTTTGATGTAGGCTCTTTGACTTTGTTGACTTCTTCTGTCAGTATGTTTTTGTCTTCTTTGTTACAAAAGAACGATTCTAAAGTCTGAGTCTGAATCTGAGGGCATTTTTGCTGCCTAGGCATGTTCCCAGCCAACTACTTGACCCTTGAGTTTTTCATGGGGGTATGACTGCTTGTAGAGTAGCAAGTACTTTGTTCCAAGCTTGAGGGGATGCACTGTTGTTTTCAGTGCTGTTTCTATACAGTCAGTTCTGCCACACCTGTGCTCCTTCTCCCCCAGGAACTGCCCATCCTGACTGGACTCAGATCTTAAGCAGGCTCTGCACTGCCGCTCTGATTTGGCACTGAATTCTTACCACCAGGTGGGCCTGGGGCCAGAAGCAACTGCAGCTGTGGTTCTGTAGCTGCACCCCCCCCACCTGCCCCCAGGGTGGTGGCCAAAGTGTGAACTCCTTTCACTCTTCCCCCCTCTCCTGCCCCACCCCTGCAGCTTTTTCCACTAACCTTCTCTGTTGTCTTTGGTGTTTGTGTGTTGAGAAGTCTGGTAACTGCCACACCTCACTGATTCAGGGAGCTAGGGCTTGTTCTGCCCAGCTCCCAGTCAGTTTGGTCTGGGCGCAGCCCACACTTGGGTCTGCTCTGCTCTGCTCCCAGCTCTGTGCACGGTAGACATTACCCAGCAATAATCCAGGCTGTCCTGGGCTGGAGCCCTGCTTCCTTCTTCTATTTTGTGTATTTTGCATTTCTTCTCTGTTGTCTTTGGTGTTTGTGTGTTGAGAAGTCTGATCACTGCCACATCTCACTGATTCAGGGCACTAGGGTCTGTTTTGCCCACTCCCAGTCTGGTTGGTCCAGGTGCAGCTCATGCTGGGATCTGCTCCACTCTGCTCCCAGTTCCATGTGATAGACCTTACCCAGCGACCATCCAGGATGTCCTGGGCTGGAGCTATTTTGTGGGTTCTGCAGTTCTAGAATTTGTTCAGAGCCATTTTTTATAGGTTTTTGGAGGGACCTGACAGGGAGTTCATGCAAGGCCCTGCTTTCCAGGCACCATCTTGTGTATTTTCTTACCATTTTATTTCTCCTGACTTTAGAAGACTTTTATACTCTGCTAGACATATACGTATTGTTCCTTCCTAAACCCATTCCCTATGCCAGTAGGTTACCAGAACTACCAGCCCTCCTCCCCCATCTATGTCAATTCTTCCTCTTGTACCTCATTTGTATAAAGCAACTACTCTTTTTAGCTGTTCCTAAATGGTTTTACTTTTTAAAGTCATATCATACACAGGTCTACCCCAATCTTGCTAAGGAACTACCCAATTACTAATGACAATTTTAGATGTACATTTTACATTTTCATACATAAAAAGAAAATGGTCTGTCCTTATTGAAGCTCTTGCAATTAGTCTTTGGCATGTATCCTATGTTTCTCTTGGCTTTTTTATGTCAAATCTTCTATTAAGTTTAGGGATTTTAAAAATGAAGTCCTGAAAGTCTGACAGTTGATCAAGTGTCCATTTTTTTCCATTCCAGATTATGCTTAAGTTTACTAAGTATGATATTTTCAGCCAGAATAGCAGTTCCTTTGTTCTTCAATATATAGTATTCCAAGACCTTTGGTCCTTTAGGGTATCTGCAGCTAAGTCTCATGTGATTCTAATTGTGGCACCATCATGTTTACATTGTTTTTGTCTTGTTGTTTTTAATATTTCATCCTTGAGCTGGGCTTTCAGAATTTGAGTATAATGTTCTTATGAATTTTCCTCATAGGATCTCTTTCAAATGGTGATCGATAGATTTTTACTGTTTATACTTCCTCCCTCATTCTAATGCTTCAGGAGAATTTTCTTTAATTAGTTCTTGTATTATTGTATCAAGATTCCTTTTTTATCATAGCTTTTAGGCAGTCTGGTTATTCTTATATTTTCGCTTTTTGATCTGTTTACCAGATCAGTTCTTTTTGTTGTGTTTCACTTTCCCTTCCATTTTTTCATCCTTTATAATTTGTTTTGTTGTTTCTTGATCTCTTATAACTTCACTCAGTTCCCATTGCCCAATTCAAATTTTCAAGGTGTCATTTTCTTCCTTAAGATTCTGGATCTCCTCTTCTAATTGGTTGACTTTCTTTTCATAATCTTCTTGTTTTCTTGGACTGTTCTTACTTTATTTTAGTTTTTCCTCAATCTCTCTCATTTTATATTTAAAGTATTTTTAAAGTTCTATAAATTCTTTTTGGGCAGGTAACAATTCAACTTTACTCTTTGGAACAGAAGAAGATTTTTTTTTTGCTTCAATATCCTCCTCTGGAGATGAACCCTGGTTTTCTCTATTCCCCTAATAACTTTCTATGTTTGGATTCTTTCTTCTTTGCCTGTACATTTTTTGGTAGTAATAGCTTATTTTGTGTAATAACCTCTAGTCCTGCAGTATAGTTATGGTGCCTCTGGCCAAAGGACTATCTTGGAACCAAAGCCAAATCCCGAGCCTCTTCTAAATGCCCACTAGGGAACTTAGAAGCCTTTCAGCTCGTTGAACTTTAGAGAGTAAGAATCTCATTTATTTGATAGAAATGGGCATTGAACAGGGAGAGGAACATGGATAGAAGGCAATGCTTCTTTGTCCTCCAGAGAGGGGACATTAGCAGAGTACAGTACTGCCAAGTTCTAGTAAGGGCGATGATTAGGATTGTGAGGGGAAATTAATTAGAAACTTCACAAAAGTAAAACTCTAAGTAACAGGGAATGAGAGGTAGAGAAAGATTCTCTTTAGAGCAGAAAGTGTAAAATTAACTTTTCAATATTTTATTTTGTTTTTCAAAGAACAAACTTTGTCTCTCCCTTCCTCTTGAATTAAAAATTTTAAAAATTCTTGTAACAAATAAGAATCATCAAGCAAAACAGAAATCACACATCATTTATTTCTTTAAATGTATTTCTCATTCTGCATATTCAGTCTGTTACCTCTCAGTCAGAAAAGGTGTAGCACATTTCATCATGGGTCCTCTGGAATCAATGTTGGCCATGGCTTTGATCAAAATAATTCAGGATTTCAAAAGTTTTTTTGTCTTTATGGTGTGGTAGTAATGGTATAAAATGATCTCCTGTTTCTACTAATTTCATTCTGCATCACTTAATACAATTCCTCCCAGGCTTCTCTGAATTTATCCCTTTCATTATTTCTTCCTGTAAACTAGTCTTTCATCCAATTAACGTAACATTTCCCAACAATTCCCAAAGTGAAGTGTATGCCCCTCAGTTCCAGGTTCCCTACCACACCACAAATCTCCTGTAACTATTTTTGTATATATCAGTCCTTTTCATTTTCTTCTGATGTTTACTGCAGCTAAAACTAAGTGAAAAATTGCCATTTGAATGGGCACACAATTTACTTACTTTTGAGGCACAGTTCCAAATAGCTTTCTGAACAGTCTTCACCAACATAATACTAAGGTGCCAGTTTTTCTGCAGCTCCACAAGTATTTGTCATTTTGTTCTTTTATCATCTTTGCCAAATGAGAGTGAGATTTCCTTCTCTTACTGTCCTCTTACTGTTAGTTATTTGCAACAATTTTTCATATGGCTGTTTGTAGTTTGACATTTTTGTTCAAGAAACATTTGTTCATAACTTTTGTCAATTTATCATTATTATTGTTATTAGCTAATGATTCTATGAGACATCAAGAATCACTCAAACAAAATAAAAAGAATGATAAAATAGAAGAAAATGTAACATACCTAATTGGAAAAAAAATAACTGACCTGGAGAATAGATCCAGAAGAGATAATGTAAGAATTATTTGACTACCTGAAAGCCATGATAAAATAAAAAAGAACCTGGATAGCATCTTTTAAGAAATTATGGGGGAAAATTGCCCTGAGGTTCTAGAACCAGAGGGTAAAATGGTCATTCAAAGATCCACTAATCACCTCCTGAAAGAGATCCCAAAATGCAAACTCTAAGGAATGTTCTAGTCAAACTCCAAATGTTTTTGGCTGATGAAGATCCTTAATTCTGTCTTCAGTGAATGAAGGCTTTGATCTGCCATGTCCATGCATTGTAGAGGTTAGGCTATAATAGTTCTAAAATCAGTGTAGGCTATTGGCCTCAGTAACTTCCTTATTTAGTTTTGGCTGATCTCCCTAATTCCTCCAGAATGGGCTGAGCAGGCCCTTTGTTGATAACTATTTTGCTTGGCCATATCTATGAACACTCTCCTACTTGGGATATCACAGGAACCAATCAGACCTTTCTCCATATAACTTAAACATTTGTATGACCCATAACTAGTTCCGATGCCTATTGGGAACAGAATATATACCTGGATCTTATTTGAGAGCCAAAAATATTGCATAATGTTAAGGTCCTTCAGCACCTGATAGTATGTGTTTATGTGTATTGGGGACCTTGCTAAGAGTTGAGAGCCCATGGTACACTGATGCTGTTAGTGAAACTCAGCAAACAGCCACAGAATAAGAGAGCTATGACCTTACCTGTACCCATGGTGAGTTAAGCAGCTGAAAGTTATCCATTAACAAGTTCATCAGATTTTGAAATTTCTCGTCATTGTACTTTAATCAGCCATGGAAGAGGACAGAAAAGATCACATTGCATGGGACACAGCCAAGGATGAAAGTGGGATCAGTGGGTTGACCTAAATGAGAGAAAAGTTTCCAAAGAGGGAATAAACAACTTTAACAGAAATGTTTCCAATCGCATAGGTACTGGACATATCTTCTGTCCATACCTGGATATGGCGTTTAATTCCTCTAAGGCTACTGAATGTTGTCCTGGACAACTTCCTTTACCCTTAATAAGGAGACTAAGTAAGCTTATAATACCTGATGATGAGAAGAAAGAAGGGAGTTCTCTGCCCCAACAGAGTAATAACCTGATCAGTAGATCAAGGCAGGGGGTTTTATTCTTTATACTTTTAAGATATATACTGCTTATTTTATTTTTAGTTTACAACATTCAGTTCCACAAGTTTTTGAGTTCCAAATTTTCTCCTCCCCCTTTTTCCCCTTCCCCCCAGGATGCCATGTGATCTGATATTGGTTCTACATATACCTTCAAATTAAACTTATTTTCCCAAAAATCAAGTTGTAAAGAAGAATTATAACCAATGAAGTGAATCATGAGAGAGATGAAACAAAAATAAAAAATAAAATAAAATAAAAAAGAAGGAGCAAATACTATGCTTCAATCTGCATTCAGACTCTGAAATCCTTTCTCTGGATGTGAATTACTTTTTCCATCATGAGTGTTTTGGAGTTGTCTTAGTACCTTGCATTGTTGAGAAGAGCCTAGTCTATTGAAGTTAGTCATCATAGAAGCAATGTGTCTGTGGTTGTGTACAATGTTCTCCTGGTTCTTCTCCCTTCACTCATTATCAGATCATATAAGTTTCTCCAGGTTCTTTTAAAGTCCATCTGCTCCTCATTTCTTATAGCACAATAGTATTCCATTATATTCATATACCACAATTTGCTTAGCCATTCCGCAATTGATGAGCATCCCCTCGATTTCCAGTTCTTTGCCACCACAAAAAGAGCTGCCATAAATATTTTGGTAAATATGGGTCATTTTCCTGCTTGTATGATCTTTTTGGGATATAGCCCTAGAAGTGGTATTGCTGGGTCAAAGGGCATGCACATTTTTGAATCTCTTTGGGCATAGCTGCAAAATGCTCTTCAGAAAGGTTCACAACTCCACCAACAATGCAACAATATTCCAATTTTCCCGTGTCTTCTCCAGCACTTATCATTTTCCTGTCTTGGCATGTTAGTCAATCTGACAGGAGAGATGTGGTACCTAAGAGTTGTTTTGATTTGCATTTCTCTAATCAATAGAGATTTAGAGAACATTTTTATATGACTATAGATACCTTTAATTTCTTCCTCCGAAAATTTCCTGTTCATATGATTTGACCATTTCTCAATTGGGTAATGACTTGTATTCTCATAAATTTGACTCAATTCTCTGTATGTTTTAGAGATGAAGCCTTTGTCAGAGACACTGGCTGTAAAAATTTTTTCCTCAGTTTTCCACTTCCCTCCTAATCTTGGTTTCATTGGCTTTGTTGTAAAAAAAAATTTCATTTTTAATTTAATCAGAATTATCCACTTTGCATTTCATAATGCTCACTATTTCTTGTTTAGACATGAATTCTTCCCTTCTCCATGAGTTTGACAGGTAAACTATTCCCTTCCCTCTCAAATTGCTTATAGTTACAGCCTTTATATCTAAATCACGAATCCATTTTGACTTTATTTTTGTATATGATGTGAGATATTGGTCTATGCCCAGTTTCTGCCATGCTATTTTATAGTTTTCCCAGCAGATTTTTTCAAATAATGAGTTCTTGTCCCAGAAGCTGGAGTCTTTGGGTTTATCAAAGAATAGATTACTATAGTAATTGACTACTGTGTCTTGTGTACTTAACCTATTCCACTGATCCACCAATGTATTTCTTAGCTAGTATCAAGTGGTTTTCATTATTGCTGCTTTGTCAACAATTCCTTTAAAATTCTGGATCTTTTGTTCTTCCAGACAAATTTTGTTATTATTTTATGTAACTCTTTATAATAATTTTTTGGTAGTTTGATTGGTATGGCTCTAAATAAGTAAATTAATTTAGGGAAAATTGACATTTTTATTATGTTAGCTAGGCCTAGCCATCAGCAAGTGATTTTTTCCATTTATTTAGATCTGACTTTATTTGTGTGAGAAGTGTTTTGTAATTGTGTCCATATAGTTCCTTGGTTTTTCTTGGCAGGTAGCCTCCCAAATATTTATAGTGTCAGCAGTAACTTTAAATAGAATTTCTCTTTCTTTTTTTATTTTTATGTTTTTTTTGTTTTTTTTTTTTGGAGGGGGGAAGGCAGGGCAATTGGGGTCAAGTGACTTGCCCAAGGTCACACAGCTAGTAAGTGTGTCAAGTGTCTGAGGCCAGATTTGAATTCAGGTCCTCCTGATTCCAGGGTTGGTGCTCTACTCACTGCACCACCTAGCTGCCCCAGGAATTTCTCTTTCTATCTCTTGCTGTTGGGCTTTGTTAGTAATATATAAAAATGTCAAGGATTTATGTGGATTTATTTTATATCCTTCAACTATGCTAAAGTTATTTATTATATCAAGTAGTTTTTTACTTGATTTTCTAGGATTGTCTAAGTATATCATCATATCATCTGAAAAAGTGATAACTATGTGTCTTCTTTGCCCATTCAAGTTCCTTCTATTTCTTTTTCTTCTCTTATTGTTAAAGCTAATATTTCTAGTACCAAATTGAATAATAAAGATGATAATGGACATCCTTGTTTCACCCCTGACTTTATTGGAAATGCATCTAGCTTATTCCTGTTATATATAATGCTTGCTGATGATTTTAGGGAGATACTATTTTTCATTTTAAGGAAGACTCTGTTTATTCCTGTGCTTTCTAGTGTTTTTAATGGGAATAGGTGTTGCATTTTATCAAAAGCTTTTTCTGAATCTATTGAGATAATCATATGTTTTCTGCTAGTTTTGTGGTTGATGTGATCAAATACGCTGATAGTTTTCCTAATATTGAACCAGCCTTGCATTCTTGGAATAAATCCTACTTGGTCATAGTGTATTATTCCCATAATAATTTGCTGTAATCTTTTTGCTAATATTTCATTTAAATTTTTTGCTTCTATACTCATTAGCAAAATTGGTCTATAATTTTCTTTCTCTGTTTTGGCCCTTCCTGGTTCAGGAATTAGTACCATATTTGTGTCATAAAAAGAATTTGATAGGGCTCCTTCTTCACCTATTTTCCCAAATAGTCTACAAAGTATTGGAATTAATTATTCTTTAAACATCTGAGACCCTGGAGATTTTAATTCTAGGGAGTTTCATTGATGGCTTGTTCAATTTCTTCTTCTGAGATAGGGTTATTCAAACATTTTTCTTCCTCTTCTGTTTATCTGAGCAGTTCATATTTTTGTAAATATTTGTCCATTTCTCTAAGATTATTCAATTCCTTGGCATATATTGGGCAAATTATTTTCTTAATTATTGTTTTAATTTCTTCTTCATTGGAGGTGAATTCATCCTTTCCATTTTTGATACTGGTAATTTGATTTTCTTTATTCTTTTTTTAAAATCAAATTTACTAAAGGTTTGTCAATTTTATTGTTTTTTTTATATAACCAGCTCTTAGTTTTATTTATCAGTTCAATAGTTTTCTTGATTTCAATTTTATTAATTTCTACTTTGGTTTGCAGTATTTCTAATTTGCTATTTAATTGGGGATTTTCAATTTGCTCTTTTTCTAGCTTTTTTAGTTGCATGCCCAATTCATTATTCTCCTTCTATATTTTATTTATGTAAGCATTCAGAGATACAAAACTTCCCCTAAGAACTGCTTTTGCTGCATCCCATAAGTTTTGGAATGTTGTCTCATTATTGTGATTCTTTTGAATGAAATTACTGATTGTTTCTATGATTTGTTGTTTGACCCACTCATTCCTTAGGATTAGATTATTTAGTTTTCAATTTGTTTTTAGTCTATCTTTCCACGGCCCTTTATTACAAATAATTTTATTGCATCATGATCTGAAAGGGATGCATTGACCATTTCTGCCTTTCTGCACTGGATTGTGAAGTTTTTAGGCCCTAGTACATGGTCAATTTTAGTGTACATCCCATGTACTGCTGAGAAAAAAAAATATATTCTTTTCTATCCTCATTCAGTTTTCTCCAGAGGTCTATCATATCTACCTTTTATAAATTCTATTCACCTCCTTAACTTCTTTCTTGTTTATTTTGAGGATAGATTTATCAAATTCAGCGAGGGGGAGGTTGAGGTCTCCCACTTGTATAGTTTTGTTCTCTATTTCTTCCTGTAACTCTCTTAACTTCTCCTCTAAGAATATGGACGCTGTGCCACTTGGTTCATAAACTTTAAGTGATGATATTACTTCATTGTATATGGCACCTTTTAGCAGGATATAGTTTCCTTCCTTATCTCTTTTAATTAGATCTATCTTTGCTTTTGCATATTCTCCTCCACCCTTTTACCTTTACCCTGTGTGTATCCTCTTGCTTCAGATATGTTTCTTATAAACAACACATTATAGGATTATGGTTTTTAATCCATCCTGTTATCTGCCTCCATTTATGGGAGAGTGCACCACATTCACATTCACAGTTATGATTACTATCTGTGTCTTTTTTCCATTTTATTTCCCCCATTTATGTTTTTATTTCTCCCTTCTCCCTTCCCGTATCCTCAAAACAGTTTTGCTTGTGACTGCTGCCTATCTCCACGTTTCCTCCTGTTTAGTCCCCTCTCCTATCTTACTCTTTTCCCCTTACTACTTCTTCCATCCCTTATAACCACCCACCTTTCTTCCTTCTATCCCCTCCTCCTGCTTGTAGGACAAGTTTGATTCCTATACTTAGAAGAGAATGTTATTCCCTCCTTGAACAAAATCCAATGAGAGTAAAATTCTAGCACTCCTCTTCTCCCTCTACTACATGTGATTTTTTTTATGCCTCTTCATGTGATTTAATTTATCCTTTTCTACCTCCTCCTTACCTCTTCTCCCAGAACAATCCTTTTGCATCCCTTAATTATATTTTATCATCACATCAGTTAATTTATACTCACATTCTCTGTCTATGTCTATTTCTTTGGATTGTCATAATAACTATACCATTCTCAAAATTTACATATACATACATATATGCATAACATATTTTAAAAATGTAACCCTATATCCTGTAGGAGGATGTAAACATTTTGTGCTTATTGAATAACAAGGTGTTTTTCCCCTCCCTGTTTACTTTTATAATGTCTGTCTTGAGTTTTGTATTTGAAGGTCAAATATTCAATTGAACTCTGGTCTTTTCATCAGGAAGGTCTGGAATTCCCTTATTTCATTGAATAAATGTCTCTTTGCCTGAAAAGTTATGCTGAGTTTTGCTGGGTAGTTGATCTTTGGTTGTAGTCAAAGCTCCTTTGCCTTACGGAATAACATATTACAATCTTTCCTCTCTTTAAGGTAGAAGCTGCAATGTCCTGTGTGATCCTCACTGTAGTTCTGCAATATTTGAATTGCTTCTTTCTGGCTGCTTGCAGTATATTCCCCTTGATCTGATAATTCTGGAATTTGGCTAAAGTATTTCCTGGATTATTCAATTTGGGATCTCTTTCAGGGGGTGATTGGTGGATTCTTTCTATGACTATTTTGCCTTCTGGTTCTAGGACCTTGGGGCAATTTTCTTTGATGATTTCTTGGAAGATACTGTCTAGGCTCTTTTTTTCATCATGGCTTTCCATTAGACCAATAATTCTTAGATTGTCTCTCCTGGATCTATTTTCCAGGTCAGTTGTTTTTCCAATCAGATATTTCATATTGTCTTCTATTTTTTTCACTCTTTATATAAATTTTGGTTGCTTGATTCTTGATGCCTCATAGAGTCATTAGCTTCTACTTCCCCAATCGTAATTTTTAACAAATTGTTTTCTTCATTTAGCTTCTATACCTCTTTGTCCATTTGCCTAATTTTACTTTTCAAAAAGTCATTTCCTCTAGTGAGATTCTGAACCTCCTTAAGTATTTTGCCAACTTTACTTGTTACAGATTTGTTCTCATCATGGATTTTTTTCCTTTTTTACTTTTACCTCTCTAATTTGGTTTTTAAAATTCTCTTTGACCTTATCTAGGAATGTTTTGGGTTTGAGACCAGTTCATAGTCCATTTTGAGGTTTCAAGTTTGGGTATAGTGTTAATGCTGTCCTCTGCTGAATTCGTATTTTGATGTTCTGGGTCCCCATAATAGTTTTCCAAGGTCTTTTTTTTACTTTTCTAGATTCCTTTTTCATGGTGGTTGCCATTTTCCAGGCTTTTTAAGTGGATCTCTGCTTTTGGGGTGCAGGGGGCTCTGTTGCAAACTTCTTGTGCTGGGGACTTGGAGCCTGGTTACTGGCTTTGGGTGTTGTGGCCTTTGGTTTTGTCAGCTAGAGGCTGTAATGCTGCCACTCATCTGGTGCTGAGCTAGAGTTGGCTGGTGTGTGCTAAGAATCAAGGTCCAATGAGGTCTTTCTGCATTTCCCTGGGATTTCACCATGTAAGGTGTGGGGGACTGGTGGTCAGACTGCTGGAAGTCTCTTCCCCTAGGGCTGCGCTATAGCATGGGTGGTCTCAGTCATTGTCTGGGCTGGTGTCTGCCAATTTACCTGGCTGTGCAAAGTCACACCAGGTCTGGAGTTGATGTTTGCCAGCTCTACCCCCTTAGAGCTCAGAAACTCCTACTGGTCTGCCAAGGTGGGGCCTGCTGGGATGTCTCCTTGTAGTGGTCTCCTTCTGCCACCATGAGAGAGGCTGTTTCCCCAACTGCCCAAGCTATAAGATTACTGAAACTTCCAGCTCCTCTTTTCCAGGTTTCTCCTAATGCAGTATTCTCTGCGTTCATTCAAGGGATGGATGAGAGTTGTTTTACCTGGTCATCATGCCTCCCAGAAGATTAAGAATGCAGAGAATTTTAGAATGACTCCTAAATCAAGTATTATTTAGAACAGGGGAAGGCTGAGCAATTGGACCCCACATGCCTCAGTGTAAAGAACTGAAAACCAACTCAGTTTTCTTGAGCTCCTCCACCAGGCATTGAGCTTTTTCTTGTACTCTCTCTTCAATGTTTCTTTTCCTGATCCCAAAATTCCTTAGGATCATGAGTTAAAATCTGTGGATTTGTTTCCACCTCTCTCCATGACTAGAAAAAACTCCTAGACAAAGGAGAAAAACAGGACATTGATCATTCCAACACTGGAGATGGGAGAGGGTGTGCATGATGGTTATGGGTCTTTTGGCTTGATTCATTGATCCAGTTTAATTTTACTCAATTCAAACCCAAATGCAATGCAGCATGGTAGGTATGAAGTACCTACCACATGCTGTATTGGTAAGCAAAATGGGCTCTTAGGACTCAGTTCAACCAAGTGCCCTGAAAATGTTTGGCTTTTGTTTCTTTTGATTAATTCAGTGTATTTCATTGAGACTTACTAGGTGGTAAGCCCCAAGCCCTGACCCTATTAGATGCTAAACCTATGTGGGTGTGAAGCTCCCAGGGTCCTAAGGGGAGGTACTGACTCCAGAGAAGATCATAGCAGCCTACATTCTGGTCATTCAGATGATGTTTGATGACATCTGAAATGGTATAAGAGGAGAAGACACAGCTATTTTGCCCCGGGCTCTCACTCTTGGTGGTGTGGAGACTCTGGGCAGCAGTAGCTAAGAGCCCTCCAGCTCATAAACCCGGATGTTGGGACTTTGTTAAACTCTGGTAACTATTTATTGGGATTTGAATCAGATAAGGTCTGTCGATATTTGTAATTTCTTTGTATTTTGCTCCGAAGTTCACGGTGCTTTTTCCCCTGAACTAAGTGAATGGTATTTGTATGCTGAATTAAAGTAAGCTTGTCAACCCCTTAACATTGCTTTCCTTAGTAAAGGAGATCAAAAGAACCTGGGCTTTGGCAATGTGCTTGTTGTTGGGCTTGGGTTGGTCTCTTACCCCCGCAACAGCTGCTAGCTGGATTGTTGAAACACATGCAGGTCTTATTCTAGGTGTTGAGAGTAGAACAATAAAGATGAAACCAGTAACTATGCTCTGATGGGGGTGGGAGAGGACATACTCTGACATTCTCTTTTGCCTTTCAGTGACTCTTTTAAATAAACTATATTTACCTTTTCCTTTGACTACATCTTCAATTATTGGTACAATTCCTCTGTCTGTAAATGCATTAACTTGATCAGTTAGAGCTTCCTTCATAATGTTATCATATCCATGTAGCACCATGACACACAGTGTTCCAATATAAAGAGTATAGATGGGGCCATATTTTTTCAGCTAGCTGTGAAAAGAATGCCAAGAAATAAGAAGAGGTTCAATATGAAACTGTAGAAAGTTGGAATTTACCCCCAAAACTGCTTCATAACATAATTCAGTTGGCTGGGAATATTGCCAGGCAGCGAAAACACAACCAGATTCAGTCGCAGACTTTGGAATCTTTCTTTGGTGACAAAGAAGACCAAAACATACAGACAGAAGAAGTTAACAAAGTCAAAGAGCGTACAACTAAAGCATCCAAGAAAAACATGAACCGGTCTCAGGCCATGGAAGAGCTCAAAAAGGAGTGGGAAAAGCAAGTTAGAGAAGTAGAGGAAAAATTGGGAAGAAAAATGAGAAGTATGCGAGAAAACCATGAAAAACAAGTCAATGACTTGCTAGAGGAGACTCAAAAAATACTGAAAAATATACTGAAGAAAACAACACCTTAAAAAATAGACTAACTCAAATGGCAAAAGAGCTCCAAAAAGCTAATGAGGAGAAGAATGCCTTGAAAGGCAGAATTAGTCAAATGGAAAAGGAGGTCCAAAAGACCACTGAAGAAAATACTATCTTAAAAATGAGATTGGAGCAAGCGGAAGCTAGTGACTTTATGAGAAATCAAGATATTATAAAACAGAACCAAAGGAACGAAAAAATGGAAGACAATGTGAAATATCTCATTGGAAAAATCACTGACCTGGAAAATAGATCCAGGAGAGATAATTTAAAAATTATTGAACTACCTGAAAGCCATGATCAAAAAAAGAGCCTAGATATCATCTTTCAAGAAATTAACAAGGAGAACTGCCTGATATTTTAGAGCCACAGGGCAAAATAGAAATTGAAAGAATCCATTGATCCCCTCCTCAAATAGATCCCAAAAAGAAACAATTTGAGTATTGTGGAAACACAATCAGAATAACCCAAGATCTGGCAGCTTCTACATTAAGAGATCGAAGGGCTTGGAATACGATATTCCGGAGGTCAATGGAGCTAGGATTAAAACCAAGAATCACCTACCCAGCAAAACTGAGTATCATGCTCCAAGGCAAAATATGGAGTTTCAATAAAATAGAGGACTTTCAAGTTTTCTCAGTGAAAAAACCAGAGCTGAATAGAAAATTTGACTTTCAAACACAAGAGTCAAGAGAAGCATGAAAAGGTAATCAAGAAAAAGAACAAGAAAAAGAAATTGCAAGGGACTTACTAAAGTTCAAATGTGTTGTTTACATTCCTACATGGAAAGATGATGTGTATGATTCACAAGACCTCAGTATTAGGGTAGCTGAAGGGAATATGCACACACACACATACACACACACACACACACACACACACACATATATATGTTTATGTATATATATCCGTATGTTAGTGTGTATGTATGTATGTATATATGTATGTATATATATATATATATATATATATATATATATATATATACAGAGAGAGAGAGAGAGAGAGAGAGAGAGAGAGAGAGAGAGAGAGAGAGAGATTGAGAGAGGGCACAGGGTGAGTTGAAATGAAGGGAAGATATCTAAAAGAATTAAAATCTAATTAAGGGATGAGAGAGGAAATTTAATGAGAGAGAGAGATAGGGAGAGATAGAATGGGGTAAATTGTCTCACATAAAAGTGGCAAGAAAAGAGCAGTTCTGTAGGAAGAGAAGAGAATGCAGGTGAGGGGGAATGAGTGAATCTTGCTCTCATCAGATTTGACCTGAGGAGGGAATACCATACATACTCAATTGGGTATCTTACTCCACAGGAAAAAAGGAGGAAGAAGATTAAAAAAAGGGGAGGTAATAGAAGGGAGGGCAGATGGGGGTGGAGGTAACCAAAAACAAACACTTTCGAAAGGGGACAGGGTCAAGGGAGAAAATTCAATAAAGGGGGATAAGTTAGGAAGGAGCAAAA
Organism: Trichosurus vulpecula; assembly: GCF_011100635.1. NCBI lineage: Eukaryota > Metazoa > Chordata > Mammalia > Diprotodontia > Phalangeridae > Trichosurus > Trichosurus vulpecula. Next base: position 38,562,742 of record NC_050580.1, on the reverse strand, counting down.
TATATTTAGTCTTTCACAACATGAGTATTGTGGAAGGGTTATACGTAATGATAAGCATGTGGCCTATGTTGAATTACTTGACTTCTTGGCGAGGGTGGGTGGGAAGGGAAGAGGGGAGAGAATTTGGAACTCAAAGTTTTAAAAACAGATATTCAAAAAAAAGTTTTTGCATGCAACTAGAAAATAAGCTACACAGGCAATGGGGCATAGAAATTTATCTTACCCTACAAGAAAGGAAGGGAAAAGGGGATGAGAGGGGAGTGGGGTGACAGAAGGGAGGGCTGACTGGGGAACAGGGCAACCAGAATATACTCCATCTTGGAGTGGGGGGTGGATAGAAATGGGGAGAAAATTTATAATTCATACTTTTGTGAAAATCAATGCGGAAAACTAAATATATTAAATAAAAAAAGAAAGAGGAAAAAAAAAGAAAAAGGAGAGTACTTCTAGTACTTTTCCTTTGCAATGAACAATCCATACAACTAACAACTTAATATTCTTGTGGCATAGTTCTGACTCTGTCAATTTGCTACTCAAAAGTCTATAGGGGCTCCCTACGGCCTCCTTAATATGACATTAAATGCCTCCACAGCTGGATCCAACTTAATTTTCCAGATTTGCTTTTTGTTGCCTCTTATCCCAAAATTAACATTCTTGCCAAACTCCTTCGATGACTGTATTATCTCTCAACTCCTTGCTTTTTCCTAGATTGTCTCTCATTCTTGGAATTCATTCCCACCCTGTCTTCCAATCAGAATCTGTTCCTTACTTGAAGGTTCAGCTCAGGTGCTCTGTCGTACTTGAAACTTTTTTCAAGTCCCGCAATTACAAGTGCTTTCTCTGTCCTTTAATTACCTTCTGGTTTCTTATCTATGAATTTGTTGTATCCCTCTAGTAGAACACAAGATTCTGGAAGACAGGAACTATTTCATTTCAAGGAGAGATTATTTCATTCACCATATGTTTCTCTCCTATTTCTGGCACAATGATTAACACATAGTAGGTACTGAAGTTCTTATGAATTGACTGATTTATTTTTGGTTTTGTGTCCTCAGACCCTAGTATGATGCATTACAAAAGGTAAAGATTTGGTCCTATTGCCGAATTTCTTCTGTTACTGAAATTTTGACAGAAACAGTAAATGCATGCTGGACATCATTGCGAATGGAGATATTAGGTATAGAGCCCTTAACTTATACCATCCATGGCCTAAGCCTCTAAATCACCATGATTCCTGATACAATTATACATCTGAAGCCTTAATGTCTCCCCCCACACTCCAAGCAGCTGGGACCCAAAAGCCAAATCCAATCCCTTTACTCATGAGAATGATGCAGTGATGTTCTTTGAATTCAATCGCAGGATGTTGCCAATAAGTGGAAGAGGAATAGGACCTGGTAGAAGCTTCCCTGTTTTGAAACCTTGACCCCATATAGACAAGAAGGTCAGGAAAAGGGCACAAGCCAGGAAGGCAGTAGTGGTGAGCCCCCAAGGATCCATTGCCCTTGGAAATGGTACCACCACTCTCAGGGGTACCAGATGAGTTTTCTTTTTGTACTTTTGTACTTTTATAATCATTGGTAGAAAACAAGGGGTGGAAATGTCCAGATAAAAAACAGATAATCCTTGTAGCAAACAAGCTTAGTTTTTCATTAACTTTGATTACTTCAGCAAATAAGAGGTAGTTAATGACATGACTATGGATTTTTTGCTTTGCAATCTATTCCTGACTCTAACCAGGCCCTAAATTGCACAGGGAAAGTGGAGGTATGCAAATATATTGTCCTGGTCATATTTTTGGGGCTTATGGGCTGTCAACAATCAAATTTATTTTGACCTATGTGTGTCTACTGAACTTAGGAGCTTGCAAATATTCAAATTCAACCTGAGAGGGGGTTATTATTGAGTCCAGATTCGAAGATCCTTATAGACCTGACCTCACATTTAAGAGGTTATCTGCTATCTTCTTAAGTCCTAAGATAAACTGGGCTTAATTGACTCCTTAACCATGCTTGTTCTTTCTCCATCTTGAAGAACCTTCTTTTTGAGAGAAATGGCAACAAAATAGGCACTAATGTGTCCTGCCTTCATTCTGTGCTCTTTGAGCTGTGGCCCACTTGCCCTGAGGGCTCTCCTTACTATCTATCTTTTTCTGCATCTTCTTACTTGAACCTTTGGTGTCCCCAACATTTTTAGATCTTTGATTGTCTTCTGAGTTTTAGCCTTCCTGACCATGATCTTTCATGTTGGTACCTTTTCCTGTATCAGTCCTTGATGGTACTCACCCTCTGAACATCCATGGTACATGCCTTCATCTACTTATGACACCTCATGCAGAGCATGAAGTCATCAGTCTCACAGACTTCTATGGATTACCTGACTCAATCTAGTTTGAAGAAAACCCAGGGATCTAAGATTGAGACTGTAGTCATAGGTAGCTTTATCCTTTCTGGTCTTCCCCATTGGATTGATATGGAATGCGTTTCTCTGTTAATACTGACCTCTGCTTCCATGTCAGGTGCAAAACATGCCTTGCCTCATGCTTGACTTTCCCACAGACCTTTAAAGTTGCAAATATAATCTAATGTGCCATCAATGCACATAGAGAGCACTTCATGATGAGCTGTGTATACCTGAGTGGGGCCTCAACTGGTCACCATTCACTTATCCCCCTCTCTTCCATTCACAGAAAGTCCATCACCTGGGAAGTTTGTCTAAAGGTGCTATTCCACCAAAGCTGCTTGCTCTATTGGAACAAAGGCAATTCTGAGAGTTTCAGAAATAAAATAAAAAGATAAAAAATTAATATCTTGCCCAAGGATGTGCTAGAGCCAGCTCTGTTCATCTCAAGAGAGCTTGTTGTTAAATTCTAAGTGTGACCATTTACACCTTGGACAACTGACAAATACCACAAATCAGTGTTTTGTTTCTGGTTTTATTTCTAGATTTAAAAAAGTGATTAAGAAAAATGTTAGTAGGGCAGATTCAACTTGAATCAACAGATTCATGTGTGACAGGTATATTTTTTCTTGGTGAGCCAGGTGTTAAACATTCACCAGGCCACCCCTGTATCCTGTCTCTTTGGAGGATTATTAGGAGTACTTACAGAAGAGCTACCTTTCCTTTAAAAAGTATAATTGGTTCATCTTTTCCCTTGTTAGAGGGAGTTCCTTCATTGATGCAATCACAGAACCCTTGATATATGTAATGATAAGAATATTAATTATTATTAGTATGTGACATTTCCTATGTCCCAGACACTGTGCTAAAAGCTGTTAGTATCTCAACAATCTGAAGAAGTAGATGCTATTATTATCCCCATTTTATGGATGAGGAAACTGAGCCACATGGTGGTTAAGTGACTAGAAAATAATAGCAGAAATACCATCCTGGCTTTCCCCCTCTTACCATTCTGACCTCAGTCAAATCCTTTCCTATCCCTAGACTTCAGTTTCCTTCCCTGATTACTCAGAGTGTTGGACTGGAAGACCTAGTTCTCAAATGTGAACTCTTGTGATCCGATGATTCTCCCCACCTCAAATCTTCCCCACCCAGTTCAAAGATTAGGAAATTTGAGCAGAGAGATATGAAAGAATTTACACAAGGCCACACATGCAATGGCTGGCAGGGAGAGCTGGGATCCTGCCTGAACTATGGACTCACTCAATCTGAGATGAACTTCTTTCTTGGTTTATAGAACACATGGACCCTGGTGACCACTCACAGACTCTTTTGAACTTGGCATGAGCTTCTGAACAGGTTTACATTTCTTTATTGCTTCTCTGTTTACCTAATCATTCTCCTTTGATCATCACAACTTTCCTGAGAGACCAGCAGTGCACATAATGAGGTGGCTTGGTATACTGGGAAGGGACTTAGACTTGGATTGATAGGATTTGGTTTCAAATACAAGCTCTGCTGATAATTCCCTGTTTGACCTTGGTCAATTCACTTGCCCTAATGAGGGCTTCAGTTCCTTATAGGTCAAATGAAGCCTTTGAACACAATGACATCCAGTTTCTCAACCAGCTCTAGGATCCTATGACTGTCTTTAGGACATTATGGTTTACCAGCTCTTTAGAGACATAGTTTTTTCTTAATTCTCATGAAAATTCTGTAAGGTGTGTAAGACAAGCATTACTCACCTCATTTTTTTTCTTTTTTTATTAATTAATTTTTATTTTTAGTTTACAACATTCAGTTCCTGAAGTTTTTAAGTTTCATATTTTCTCCCCCTCCCTCTTCTCAGCCCCCACACCCAAGACAGAATGCGATCGGATATCAGTTCTACATATACTTTCACACTAAACATATTTTCACAATAGTCAAGTTGCAAAGAAGAACTATAAGCAATGGAATGAACCATGAGAAAGAAGAAACAAAACAGAAACAAAAATGGAGAGCAAATAGTTTGCTTCAGTCTGCATTCAGACTCCATAATTCTTTCTCTGGATGTGAATCACTTTTGCCATCATGGGTCTTTTGGAGTTGTCTTAGAACCTTGCACTACTGAGAAGAGCCAAGTAGTTTTAATGAATGCTGCTTTATAATAGAGTTTAAGATCTGGTATAGCTTGGGTACCTTTCCTACCATTATTTTTCATTAATTCCCTTGATATTCTGGAGCTTTTGTTTTTCCAGATGAACTTGGTTATTATTTTTTCTAGCTCTATAAAATATTTTTTGTACTTTAATTGGTATGGAACTAAAAAAGTAAGTTAATTTAGATAAAATTGTCATTTTTATTATATTAGCTCGGCCCAACCATGAGCAAATGATGTTTTGCCAATTATTTAGACCTGACTTTATTTGTGTGAAAAGTGTTTTATAATTGTGTTCATATAATTCCTGTGTTTATTTTGGCAGGTTGACTCCCAAATATTTTATAATGTCTACAGTAATTTTAAATGGAATTTCTCCTTCTATCTCTTGCTGTTGGGCTTTGTTAGTCATATATAGGAATGCTGAGGATTTGTGTGGGTTTATTTTATATACTACAAGTTTGCTAAAATTATTTACTATTTCAAGTAGTTTTTAACTTGATTCTCTAGGATTCTTTAAGTATATATCATATGATCTGCAAAGAGAACTAACTTAGTTTCTTCTTCACCTATTCTAATTCCTTCAATTTTCTCTTCACTTATTGGTAAAGCTAATGTTTCTCGCACCATATTGAATAATAGTGGTGATAATGGACATCTTTGTTTCACTCCCTATCTTATTGGAAATGTGTCTAGCTTATCCATATTACATATAATGCTTGCTGATGGTTTTAGGTAGTTGCTATTTAGCATTTTAAGGAAGGTTCCATTTCTTCCAATGATCTCTAGTGTTTTTAATAGCAGTGGGTATTGTATTTTGTCAAAAGCTTTTACTACATCTATGAAGACAATCATATGATTTCTGTTAGTTTTGTTGTTATTATGATCAATTATTCCAATAGTTTTCTTTGTATTGAACTAGTATTGCACTCCTGGAATAAATCCCACCTGATCTTAGTGTATTATTCTCAAGATAAGTTGCCGCAATCTTTTTGCTGATATTTTTAAAATTTTTTGCTTCTATATTCATTAGGGAAATTGGTCTATGATTTTCATTCTGTGTTTTGGCCATTCCTGGTTTAGGAATTAGTACGATATTTGTGTCAAAAAAAGAATTTGGTAGGACTCCTCATTCACCTATTTTCCGAAATAGCCTATAAAGTTTTAGGATTAATTATTCTTTAAATGTTTGATAGAATTCACTTGCAAATACATCTGGCCCTGGAGATATTTTTTCCTGGTGAGTTTAATTGATGGATTGTTTCATTCCATTTTTGGAGATAGTGTTATGTAAGTATTTTTCTTCATCTTCTGTTAACCTGGGCAATTTATATTTTTGTAAATATTCATGCATTTCCCTAAAATTGTCAAACTTATGGGTATACAATTGGACAAAATAATTCCTAATTATTGTTTGAATTTCCTCTTCATTGGAGGTGAATTCACCCTTCTCATTTTTGATATTGCTAATTTGAGTTTCTTCTTTATTAAATCAAATTGATCACCTATTTATCTATTTTCTTGTTTTATTTTATTAAACCATACTTAGTTTTATTCATTATTTCAATATTTTTCTCAATTTCAATTTTATTAATGTCTCTTCTGGTTTTCAGTGTTTCTAATTTAGTATTTAATTGGAGATTTTCAATTTGTTGTTTTTCTAGCCTTTTTTAGTTGGGTTCTCAATTCATTGATCTCCTTTATCCCTATTTTATTCATGTAAGCATTCAGAGATATAAAGCTTCCCACTGTTTTGCTGCATCCCATGAGGTTTGGTATGTTGTCTCATTATTGTCATTCCCTTGAATGAAGTTATTGATTGTTTCTTTGATTTGTTGTTTGACCCACTCATTCTTTAAGATTAGATTATTTAGTTTCCAAATAATTTTTGTCTGTTTTCCATAGCCTTTTGCTACACATAATTTTATTGCATCATGATCTGAAAAGGATGAATTGATTTTCTGCACTGGATGGTGAGGTCTTAATGCCCTAGTACATGGTGAATTTTTGTGTATGTATAATTTACTGCTTAGAAAAAGATATAGTCCTTTCTATCCCCATTCAGTTTTCTCCAGAGGTTTATTATATCTCCCTTTTTCTAAAATTCTACTCAACTGCTTAACTTCCTTCTTGTTTAATTTGAGGTTAAATTAATCAAGTTATGCAAAGGGGGGGGAGGTTTGAGGTCCCCTGCTAGTACAGTTTTGCTGTCTATTTCTCCCTGTAACTCCCTTAACTTCTCCTCTAAATATCTGGATACTATACCACTTGGTGCATTTATGTTAAGTAATGACATTACTTCATTGTCTATGGTGCCTTTCAGTAGGATAGTTTCCTTATCTGTTCTAATTAGATCTATCTTTGCTTTTGCTTTATCTGAGATTAGGAATTCTACCCCTGCTTTTTTTTACTTGAACTGAAGCATAATATATTCTAATCCAGCCTTTTACCTTTACCCAGTGTGTATCCCCCTTTTTCAAATGTGTTTCTTTTAAACAACAGAATCTAGGATTATTGTTTTTAATCCATTCTGCTATCTTCCTCTATTTTGTAGGAGACTTCATCTCATTCACACTCACAGTTATGATTATTATCTGTGTCTTTCTCTCCATCTCATTCTGCCCCCATTTATGCTTTTATTTCCTCCTTCTCACCTCCCCTCTTCAAAAGAATTTTGCTTTTGACCACTGTCTCCCTCAATTTTCACTTTCTATCTGTCCCTTCCCTTATCTGACCACTTTTCCCTTACTACTTCTTCCCTCCCTTCTGACCATCACCCCGCTTTGCTTTCCCCTTTCCCCCCTTACTGCCTGTAGGACAGATTAGATTTCTATACTTAACAGAATATGTTATTCCCTCTTTGTATCAAATACAATGAGTTAAACTGAAACAATGCTCATCTCCTTCCCTTCTTTCCCTCTACTATAATATGTTTTTGTGCCTTTTCATCTGATGTAATTTCCCCTTTTCTGCCTCCTTCTTTCCTCTTCTCTCATTAGATTCCCTTTGTAACCCTTAGATTTTTTTGTCACCAAATGAGTTAATTTATACCCACACCTTCTATTCATGTATATCCCTTTTAAATGTCATAACAAGTATACAATTCTCAAAGATTAAAAAGTATCATCCTTTCATATAGCAATGTAACTAGTTTGGCCTTGTTGAATAACAAGGTATTTTTTTCTATGTTTTTGCTGTTTACCTTTCTATGCCTCTCTTGAGTCCTGTATTTGAAGATCACATTTTCCATTGAGCTCTGGTCTTTTCATCAGGAAGGTCTGGAAATCATTTATTTCATTAAATATCCACCTCCTTTCCTAGAAGATTATGCTCAATTTTACTGGATCATTGATTCTTGGTTGTAATCTAAACCCCTTTGCTTTATGGAATATCATTTTCCAATCCCTCCAATCCGTTATGTAGAATCTGAAAGATCCTGTGTGACCCAGACTATAGCACCTTGATATTTGAACTGGTTTTTTGGCTGCTTGTAGTATTTTCTCCTTGACCTGATGATTCTGGAATTTGCCTACCATATTCCTTAGCATCTTCAATTTGGAATCTTTTTCAGGAGGTAATCGGTGACTACTTTTGATGATTATTTTGCCCTCTGATTCAAGGGTCTCGGAGCAGTTTTCCTGGTGATTTCTTGAAAGATGCTATCCAGGCCATTTTTTTTCAACATGGCTTTCTGGTACACCAATAATTCTTATGTTTTCTCTCCTGGATTTATTTTCCTGATCACTTGTGTTTCCAAGGAGATATTTTACATTTTCCTCTAATTTTTCATTCTTTAAATTTTATTTGACTGATTCTTGATGCCTCATACAGTCATCAGCTTCTTCTTGTTCAATTCTAATTTTCAATGAATTATTCTCTTCAGTTAGCTTTTGTACCTCCTTTTCCATTCAGTGAATTTTTCCTTTTAAGGAGTTATTTTCTCCAGATAGGCTCTGTACCTTCTTATCCATTTGGCCAATTTTATTTTTTTAAGAAATTGTTGTCTTCAGTGATTTTTTTTTCATTTTGTCATTTCTGTTTTTAATATCATTGTTCAATGTTTCTTCTACCTTTTAAATTCCTTCTTGAGCTCTTCCAAGAATTGTTTTTGGGCTTGAGACCAGTTCATATTACCTTTTGAGATATTAGATTAGATACTGTCCTATTCTGAATTTATATTTTGATCTTGCCTGTCTCCATAATAAGATCCTATTGTCTTTACTTTTCTAGTGTTCATATTATTCATGGTGGTTGCTTGTTAAAGTGGATCTTTGCTTCTGGGGCACAGGGGGCTCTGTCCCATGCCTCTTGTTGTGGGAGCTAGGGGGGCCTGGTTACTGTCTTTGTATGCTGCAGCTTCTATATGTTGCTGGTGCTCACCTAGCGGTGAGTTGGAGCTAGCTGGTGTGAGCAGAGGCCAGGTCTTTCTGAGTTTCCCTGGGGTAACACTGAAGCTCGCAGCATGAGGTATGGGGGTGGGGTGGTATGGCCGTTGGAAATCACCTGCTCCCCTAGTACTGGATAGGCTCAACCACTGGTGAACTCCTGTGCTGGTGTCTGCCTATTCCCCTTCCTGTGTAGAGACACATGTAAGGTGCTGGTTTTGGTGCTTGCTGGCTCCCCCATATCCTGGGGCTGAGGATTTCCTGCTGGTCTGCTGTGATGGGACTTGCTGGAATGACTCTGCTCCTTCCTTGGACCCCTCTAGCCACTGCAGGAGGGACCCTTCCTTTTGATCTTCCTAGCCTCCTGAGCTAAAAAACTGCTGTACACCTAAGATCCACTATTCCAGGATTTTTCCTGGGGCAATATTCTGTAGGTTGTTCAAGGTTAACAAGGAAGGAATGATAGCACTTACTTTACTCTGCCAACATGGCTCCTGGAAGTTCAAGTATGTGATCTGTCTATGGGCTGATATCTCCAGGAGTAACTGCTGCTGCTGCTTCAGGCCCTGCCCTTTTGTGTCACCCAGTTCTGAGATTCCCCCCTCAAGTACTGAGAGGTTTGGATATTGTTTCTGCTACAGATCATTGTGTTCACCAGGGCTGGGCCACTTTTGCTCCACTATGACCAAGTCTGCGGTATAGCTGGTGCGTTCAGTTATCTCCCAGCCAGACATAACAGAGCCTTCCTGTTGTACCTTCCTGGCCTGTCTTGGGCTGGAAATTCACCACGCTCTATCTCTCAGTGGATTCTGCCTCCTAAAAATTTGTTCAAGTTCACTTCTTAGGTGGAACCAACAGAATTTATGGGAGAGCTCAGATGAGTTGCTGCTTTCACTCTGCCGTATTGGCTCTGCCCCCTGGCTTCATTTTTCAAAGGCAAAAACCTAAGCCCTGAGTGATTCTGTGATTTAGTGCCTCTGTTGCTTCTCCCTCATTTTTGAGGTCCACGACATAATGGAGGTGATGCCATGACTTGGCAAGTTAATTGGATTTAAGTGGGGAAGGCCTGTGCAAAGCAAGATTAACCAAGGGAAAGGACACTTGCTTAGGGTGCATAAGACAATAATGCCAACAACAGAGAGGAGGCAAAGATGTTCAGTTTTTATCTGCTTACTTTCCCAAGGAGAATGAGACATTCTCTCAAATTACTGAACAAATAGACTGAGCCCAAGGCTGCAGGGCAGGCCAAACTTCTGAGCCCTGAGCCTAGAGGCTGTGGGGAAGCATTAGAAAGAGAGAGAGAGTAAGGACCAGGCTTTACTTGCTTATAGCTCCTAACCGTATCATAAACTATATAATACAATATGGCACTTCACCTTGTCAAAGGCCTTAGGTTTCCTTGTGTAAGTGTGCATGGAAAGAATGGCAACTCATAAATTATTGTGAAGTGGTGCCATTTTCCGCATTCTCGTTACTTCACAGCAAGGAAACTCAAAATTCATGTTACGTTCAACATGCTCCCTAATGATCAATCATATTAGAACAAATTATCATTTTCTTATTTTGTAATTCTTAAAAACTTTGATCCAAAATAAAAAAGAAAAAAACAGAGAAATACTAGAACTAAAATAATACAAAGTAAGAAAAAAAAGCATTACCATGTAGACAGCAGATCGTGAGAGAGGATTCAAAATATATAGTAACATATTTCTATTTCAAGAAAACCTATGTAATAAATCCTAAACATTGTGTTAAGATCTGTCCATCTTTTGTTTGCTTCCTTGGAAGCTTTATTTTATTCTTTGCTGGCACTTTTTACTTTGTTCTTTTTCCCCCCTTCTTCTCCACACGAGATGGCACAATTAAGTGCAGATATACACACACACACATGCAAGTATATGCACATATAAAGATATGTACACACAGATAAACACAGAAACACCCAGAGATACATGCACTTCACATCTGTATACTTAGATATCAATAATCATACTCATGTGTAGACAAAGTCATTCATATGCATCTATGTAAGACTGTACTAGTTTATTCTCTGTTTCTCTAAGGTTAGATAACCTCTTCCTTTATAAGTCCAAGTCCATCAACTCATCATTTCCTATACCACAGCAATATTCCTACCTTACACTGTGTAGTTGTTTTAAATAGTACAAAACAATGCCTTATAGTGTAGTTTCCCTGTTTTTCTCATTTGATTAAATTTCAGCCTTAATTTTATCTGAGATCATGATTACCGTCCCTGCTCCTTCTTCCCCCCAAAATTTTGCTCCTGATCTTTGTTTTATTTTTGTGCATATGCCTTGTTGCACATACCTTTCCCTCCTGACTCCTCTATTTTAGTTCTATTGCTACCTTGCCTCCTGTTACTTAACCTACCCACCCTTGAGGATCCCTCCCTCATCCTCCCATTCCCACAAATCAAAACACCCTTCTAGACCCACCTTTGACCTATTCCCTCACCTTCCACTCTAAAGATCCCTCCCTTACCCTCTCCCCCATTCTCCTAGTGTTTTCTTTATGAATTTAGAAAACTTTTATACTCTTCTAGATATATACATATTGTTCCCTCTTTAACCCATTCCCAATGAAAAGAGGTTTCCAGAATTAATAGTTCTCCTCTCCCATCTAATTCCTCTTTGTCAGTTCTTCTTCTCACATGTCATTTATATAAGATAATTACTTTTTTAGCAGTTTCTAAATGGCTTTACTTTTAAAAATCATGTCATAATCAAGTCTACCCCAATCTTTCTTATGAACTACCCAATTACTAATAGCAATCTTAGACATATGTTTTACATTTTACATACATAAAAGGTAAACAGTCTGTGCTTATTGAGTCCTTTGTAATTAGTCTTTGCTGTGTACCTTCTATTTCCTTTGGCTCTTGTATATCAAATCTTCTGTTATGTTCAAGATTTTAATTTTTTCTATAAAATGTAATCCCCAAAGTCTGATGATTAATTAAATGTCCATTTTTCCCATTCAGGACCATGCTTAGCTTTGCTAGATATGATTTTTTTCTGCCAGAACCCCAGTATTTTTGCTCTTCAATATATATTGTTCCAACACCTGGAGTCCTTTAAAAGTGTCTCTGCAAGTAGGACTCATGTGATCCCAATCATGGCACCCATCATATTTAATTTTTTTTCCTTGTTACTCATAATATTTTATCCTTGAGGTAGGAGTTTTGGAATTTTACTCTAGTATTCCTATGGGTTTTCCTTGTAGGATCTCTTTTAGGTAGTGACCAGTGGATTTTTCCTATTCCTACTTTCCCATCTTATTCTAATGCTTCAGGACAATTTCCTTTAATTATTTCTTGGTTCATGGTGTCAAGATTTTTTTGATCATAGCTTTCAGGTAGTCCAATTATTCTCATTTTCTCTTCTTGATCTATTCTCCAGATCAGTGGTTTTTTTCTTATGAGATTTTTCACATTGTCTTCTTTTTTCATTATATACATCTATCTATCTATCTATCTATCTATCTATCTATCTATCTATCTATCTGTTATAGCTTCCCTGGCTTCCCCCTGCTCAATTCTGATTTTTGAGGAGGTGTCTTCTTACTTCAGATTCTGGATCTCATTTTCTAATTGGTTGACTTTCTTTTCATAATCAGCTTGCTTTTCTTGGATTGTTCTTATTTTTTTAATTTTTCCTCAATCTCTCTCATTTGATTTTTGAAGTCTTTCAAAAGTTCTTCTGTGAATTCTTTTTAAGCTGCTGACCATTTGACATTACTCTTTGGGGCAGAAGATTCTTTGCTTCAATATTCTCCTCTGAATATGAACCCCAGTCTTCTCTATTCCCAGAGTAATTCTCTGTGGTTGGATTTCTTCTCCTTTGCCTGTTCATATATATATTTTTTTATTTGCAGAAACTTAGTTTTTGTAGTCACCTCTAACCCTGGGATATGGGGGATGATGCTTCTCACCTCAGATTCTTCTTCCATTCTCCCCTTTGGCCTGGAGCCAAAACCAACCCCTCCAGACTCTTGTAAGTACCCACAGTTGGTGGTGGCCCCACCCCACTGCTTTTGCACTCATCCAGATATGCCCTGGTTCTTTCTTGCCCCCAGCCACATCTCTACAGCACAGCTGTGTGTGGCATTCCTTGTCAGCAGAGATCCCCAAGATCTACCCCAGCTCAGATGTCTGACTCCTCTCACTGTCCCTTGGGTAAAAGTTCCTATGCCTGGGGCCAAGTCAGCCTCTTGTTTAAGTGGACCTAGCTTGGAGATGTTTACTCTTGAGAGAGCCCAAACCTCATACTGAGATTTTTCTTCTTATCTTCTCTGATTGTCCCAGGAGTACCACTGTTCTGCTCCTACTTTTATGTATTTTAACCACTATGTTTGCTCTCAGGTGCTATTACTATCTTGTTTGTTGGGGGAAATCTGGAGAGCTTGGAATTTGCTGACTTACTCCACCATCTTCCCAGAATACACCCCAAATTCTAGTTTTCAAAACACATGTTATAGAAGAATTTACCATACTATATTTTGTTCATCCATTCCCCAACCTTTAGTTTCCAATTTCTGCCACTATAAAAAGAGCTGCTGTAAAGCTTTTTGTAGATTTGTGTCCTAGATCTTTTTCTTTGATCTCTTTGGGCTGTAGACAAAGTAGTGTTATTGCTTGGAGAAAAGGTATGAATAATATTGTAACTTTGCAGGCACAGTTCCAAATTGTTTTTTAGAATTGATGGACAGCAACATCAATAACATATTAATGTATCCCTCTCCCCGCAAAGCCCTTCCAATATATGCATTATCCATTTTTCCTTCTATTTTCACAATTCATTGGTTGTGATGCAGAAACTCAGAGTTGTTTGAATTTGTATGTCTTCAATTATCAGTGATTTGGAACATTTTTTCTAATGGAATTAATAGCTTGAATTTCTTCCCCCCAAACTGCCTAAAATGTCCTTTCAATGTGTATCCATTGTAGAAGGACTAATTGTTCTCTTAAAATTCAAGAAACCTTGCCCGGATGAACTATGTTCTTGGGACTTGGAAGGGGAAGAAAAAGGGAATGGAAGGAAATAAACACTTTTGTAAAAAACAATATATTTTATTTTCCTGACACCATAGCCCTGATGAGTGGTTTTGTACCAAATGTAATGGAGGCTATACAGAATGTTTTACATTTGGGAGGGGGTAGGAAAGAGAAGGAAACACAAATTTAAAATATTAAAAAACTCCTCCACCCAACACACAAATAAAAATCCTGGATAGCTTTTAGCATCTGTTCTACTCCCATGTTAATACAATCACTTGGACAGAGAAAATATCCCAGGGTGGGGGTTGAGAAGGGAAATGGAAGGATGGGAAAGAGAGGCAGAGAACAGAATGAAGAAGACTGTAAAATACCAGAGCATCCCAAGGACAGTCTTTCCCTCCTGACACCAAGAGAATTCTAGGCACAGAGGAAAAAGTAAGGCTCTGCTAGATTATTTTCCCCCAAAATAACACCAAGTATTGCAGCTGCCAAAGAGAAAAGCAGGGCAGGAAGGCAGAAGACAATGAGAAGGGAATAAATTTACAGAGGGTAGACAAGGAAGAGGAGAGGATCACTATGACCATGACTGTGTGTAGGGAAGAGGCCAAAGGTTCCAACAAGCACCCAAGCTGAAAAGAAAAATAAATGTCCTAAACTTTATTACTTTAAAAGAAAACCCCCTCCAGTCTGCCCACCCCCTGCTTAACTTAGTTCCTTTTTTGTGCTTTTCATTAATATTCTGCTCTGAGTTCACAGTTTGGGTTTTCTATACAATGGAGTTGAAAGAAAACAATCCAAATGTCTGCCAAAGGGTTCTCCATCTAAAGTAAACAGCCCGGCATTCATTCCCATTCTCCTCTCACTAAATTCTCTGCTTAATTCCCTTTTAGAATATAGTACAGTATACAAAAAAATAACACACCAAATAAAACAAACAAACAAACAAACAAAAGAAGAAGAGTCCTGGGAGAAGCCAGTCAAAAGGACTTAAATATACAGACAGTGGGACAACTCATGACAAATGGCAATTCTCAAAGTACAGCTAGCGTCTCAAAAGTAGGTGCCATCATGGGATACCCAAGTGAACAAAAATAATTTTAAAAAAATCTTAAAAAAACACACCTGTTATTTAAATGAATAATTTGTTTTTAGGTAAATTCATACATTCGAGGTTTTTTTTTTTTAATTTTTTTTCCCCCAAAGCAGTCCTTGGGTCTCTGTTCTCCTATTGCATGACCAGTTGTACTTCCTGCAGCCCATAAAGCAGCTCTCAGGACCTGGAATCTCATCTTGACAAGTATCAGCACATCCAGTCTTAACAGCTTAAAACATCATGTTCCTTGGGTTTACAGGTCCTTGGGTGAATCCACACATGCCCACATCAGTAGACATCCCTCGAGGCCAAATCTGTGGGAGTATCATGATGTTCTGTTGGGGTTCCATCATGCCCTACATTGACATCATCATGCCTGGAGAGCCCACAGGCCCTGGGTGGGTCTATAGTCCAGCAGGTGCCCGATCCTTGACAAGAATCATGCCTACAGCAGCCGCTCTGTTGTCCATCAGGGTGGGCTGGCCAGGCATTGCAGATTGTGTTGGTGACATCATCAGATGGTGAGGTCGTGTCATACCTTGCTACAGAAAGGCAGATGGTCTCATTGGGTTATGTCCTGGCATGGATGGAGCTGCACCAAGGGGGATATCTGGAGTTCCCATTGGACCTGGGCCCCTCATGCCAGGCAATGCTAGTCCCATTCTAGGGGCCTGTTCTCCTATCATCCCCTGAATGTGTGAGAACCCAGGCCCAGGACCCTGGGCTTATTTTTGTCCTGGGATCTCCCCCAGAGGAAAATACTGCAGTGTCTGGCTGGGCTTCTATGATGGGATAATCCAGGACAGATCTAACTCAGGTATTCCAGTGGCTCCAGGTTGAATCACTTCCTATGGGTCTGCATCTGTGAAAACTGAAGGCATGTTGTTTCCCAGGATGGTAAAGGAGTTAGGACCCCCTGGGCCTCCAGGCTTACAAAATGCTGGATCTGTGGAACTTTGGGGCAGATTGCTAGGACTGCCCAGGGGTCCCTCCCTAGGAAATCCCATGCCTTCTGGAAAGTTACCTTGACCCCCACTGGGGCCAATGTGGGGAAATGGCACCTGCTGTGGAGGAGACTGTCCTGGAAGGAATCCCTGTGGGAAGCCCATTCATCCTTGAACTACCTGGGTCATTCCCATCAGGCTAAGGGTTGGTATTTGAACTCCCATGTTTGGGGCTGAAATTCAAGCATTCTGAGGTTTAATACCCAGTCTTGGCATGTTATTCATTGATACCAAGTTGGGAGATAAAGCTGGCAGGGAGTTTTCATCTGAACTCTCCACAATCTTGATGCCATGATGGTGAGGTGGGGGTGGAACTGGGCATTGCAAACTGGAACATTAGAGATCACAATGGAGAGAGAATTCTGGGAAAGGGTTGTTTCTGGAGGCATTTTGTATGGGGTACTAGAGGGAAGACTTTTCAGAATATTCACAGAAGCAGACTGCCAGCAGTAGGAGGTGGTGGACCACCTGACTCTACATTTCCCATCATGGCTGGGGAAGCCATAATGAGTGATGTTTTCTGGTTTGGAGGGTTCCCAGGACACGGTAGTGGAGGTTTTGAAGAGGAGGTCCATCCAAGTGAAGGGGCAAGAAGTGTTGGAGACTTTAGGTGAATAGGTGAAGCAGCAGCAGACCCCAAGACAGGAGGGGACTTAATGGAAGTAGCAGCAGCTGGACCTGCCAGCATGCCTGCCAGCTAGGATAGAGTCTGGGGTGACTTGAGGTTCCCCGAGGGCGAGTCCAACATTGGTGACTAAACCTTGAGCATGGTGGGAGACTTCAGAGGATTAATGCCTGGAGAATGAACCTGGCAAGCAGCCACAGAAATATCCAAGGGCTTACATCCCAGACTCTGCTGAATAGGGTGAGTAGTGTTGAGGCTGGCAGGGTTACTATATAGTTGAAAGGTAATGGTGGCATGTGGCTGAGCTGGGGGTTAGTCCTTTGGTCAGGCCCAACTGGGTCTCTGAGATTCCAAAGACCACTGTTGCCACCCAGACCCTGAGACATGGGAAGGAAAGGCCTAGGGCCCATGCCATACTCCTGCTGAAGGAGATCACCAAATGGCAGGGGCACCATATTTTTTGGGAGGGAAGCATATTGGAGCCACCTGGCCATAGTTTCATTATCTCCTGAAGACCACCCCAGCCTCCCTCATTTTCTGAGGTATCGTCTGTGGGTTGGAGCCCATACTGACATTCAGATTTACATCCCCCTTCATGCCACTGGGAACCATCCCAAACTCAAATTCCTGGCTAGGACCAATCTGTGGTGGCATTCCTTTTTTGGGTACTCAGGCCTAGAAGGGCTTAGGGGCCCCTCTACTGGTATATGAGGGAAAAGGGGACTATTTCCAGGCTCCATGTGTTGCTAAGACCCTGGTATCATTCTGTTCATCAGCCCCATGCTCCCACCTGGGCCAGGGAGTGCTTTGCCGGGGCGGTGTCCCCCTCTCTTGGAGTCACAGGGGGATGACTGGGACTGGCTGGCTGAGCCCCACTGTTCACTGCGATTGGAGAATTTGGAATCCAGCAGGGGGTTTCCAGATGGGGATATCACTGTTGGGGGACAGACCATCACCTCCTGCTTAGCTTTGGGGATACTCTAAGTTTCCTGATGGAGAGTTCCTCACTCTAGGGTACTGGAACGCACTGATTGCAATCCATAGCTTGGAGTCACAGACCGGGACCTGCTGGCCAAGCTCCTCTCCAAGGGTGACAGTCACAAATGTGGGGGCAGGGGTGGGGGGCTCAGCACTGTCTATCCCCTAGGCCTTTTTCCTTCTTGCTTTTCTCTGCTGTGGTAGTGGGCCTTTCCCCCCTGCAGCTCCAGCATTCTCTAGGTGAGTGTTTCCTACTGCCAAGGGAAGATCTCGCATCTCCAGGGCTCACTAAACCCCTGGGGTCATGATACAGGTGCTCATCCTGGGAATTGAGCAGAACTTCTTTTCTCAAAAGATGCTCCTATCTTCAAAGGTTTTCAACCTGTTTCTTGCCCCACAATGGAACACCAAAGAACTTTCCATGGATGATCTCAACCTCCTTCAAGGAGGCCAGGCAATTCAATTAGAAATACACCAGCTAGTCACACTTTAAAGTCAACAGGCCCAAACCTGACACCCTGGAGGGGAGCTGGAGGCAGGGAGGAATGGGGGCAGGGGTTGATTATCTGTGGCCTCTCTCAGCCACAGGGGGCTGGAGGCAGCCGGAAATGAACATTTCTATAATGCCAACTACACATCAAACACTGCTAAAAACTTTTTACCAACATTATTTCATTTGATTTTCACAACTCTGCAATGGGTACGGCTAGTGGAGTAGTGAACTGGTCCAACCATTCTGGAGAACACTCAGAAACTATACCCAAAAGGATATAAAACTCTTCATATCCTTTAACCTAGCAATACCACTACTAGGTCTGTATACCAAACAGATCAAAGGAAAAGGATTGTGAAGGGAATTATGATTTTTATAATAATTGATATGATATATGTAATGAATATACTAATAATTAGATTTCTCAGAATTGACTCTCTCATAAGTCAGATGCTCACAATGCAGCTTAAAATGATTAATCAAACAAACCTTGACAATGCTCAGGATCACTGTGTGTGTACCTGAAGTGAAGTGAATTAAAGATTGTAGAATCTTTTCCTGTCACAGAACTCTGGTCATGTGACCCACCAAGTAATGAAACCCTAAATCTGAAAAATAATGCTCCCACAGAACTCCAGTACTGTATTGTTTTCCAATTGTGAGAACTTATTTGAGCCAAGGAAATGATTGTTTGTAATGCACCTTTCCCCCTTCCTTCTCACTTGTGATTTATGTATCTAATCTCTGTCTTCACTTCAGCAAGGTGGAATTCTGATCAGGAGAATTCCCAATTTGCAAATCTGCTCCTCATAAGGTAACTAATTAAATGGCTACCTGATTACTGGCACTTTGTCTCTGGCCTGCTGTTTCACCATTTTCAGGGTAGAGACTGGCTCAGTAAAATACTCTTTACAAGACCTAGATGATTGAAAAATCTGTGGCATATGGTTCTGACGGAGTACTGATGAGCTATAAGAAATACTGGGGGAAATGGTTTCAGAAAAAATGGCTAGAACTATACAAATTGATGTAAAGTAAAAAGAGAAGAACCAAGAAATCACTGTGCAGAGTAAAAACAATGTTGTAATGATGATAAATTGTGAAAAACTTGACTACTCTGATCAGTACAATGATCCAATGCAATTCTGAAGGATTCATGATGAAAAAAAATGTTATCCACCTCCAGAGAGAGCACTGGTGAACTCCAAGTATTGTTCTGTGTATTCTCACCAGCTCTTCTCAATCTCTTATGCTTCCCTTGCAATTTTTTTTATCATTTCCATTTTTGCATGAATCATTCACTTCATCTCTCTCATTTTCTTGAACATATCTCTTGTCTTTCCCATTCTATTGTTTTCTTTTATATCTTTGCACGGCTCACATATGAAAATATTATCTCTCTTTGTTGTTCTCTGGAATTCTGTATTCAGCTGGGTACATATTTTCTTTTCTTCCTCACTTTTTCACTTTCTTTCTTTCCTCAGTTATTTGTAATACTTACCCATATAGCCATTTTATTTTCTTGCTCTTATTTACCTTTTAGATATTTTTTGTTGCTGCCTTCTACACAAAATCATGAAACTCTATCCATAGTTCTTCAGGTACTCTATCTACCCCATGTAATCCCATAAATCTATTTATCACCTCCACTTTAGATTCATAAGAGATGTTATTTAGGCTACACCTATATGGATGCATGGTTTTCCGTGCTTTCTTTAAGTCTTATTTTGCAATACGAAGCTCATGATTTGAGCCACAATCAGTTCCAGTTCTTGTTTTAACCAACTATATTAGAGTTTCTCCACCTTTTGTTGAAATGCATATAATAAGTCTGATGTTGATATTGACCAACTGGTGATATCCCTTTCTAGTCACCTTTTGCATTGTTGAAATAGAGTGTTTGCTATGACCAGTGAGTTATCTTGACAAAACTCTCTTAGTCCCTGTCCTGCATCACTTTGTGCTCCAAGGTCAAATTTGTCTGTTATTCCAGTTATATTTTGATTTACTATTTTAGCATTCCAATTCCCTATGATGAAGGTCACATTTTCTTAGATGCTATTTCTAGAATAGGTTGTAGGTCTTTATAGAATTCAGCAGCTTTGGCCTCTTCAGCATCAGTGGTTGAAGCACAGACAGACTTATATTACTCTGATGTTGAACAGTTTGTCTTGAATTGGAACAAAATTTGAACTAGCAACAAATCTCCTATCATTTGCATTCTATAAAAAAGAGTTCTGTCAGGAAATGATGAAGCTTTCTCCAATAAAACATCAGCTGCCCCAAATAGAATGTTAGCTTCTTGAGGACAGGTTTCATTTTTGCCTTTACCTTTATCCCCAGTGGCACTTACTACAATGTCTGGTATGTAGTTAGTGCTTAATAAATGCCTAGTGACTGACAGACTGAAAACTGGACTATGCAATGAACAAGGAAAGGGACAAGTTGATAATTGATTGGGTGATTTAGAGGAAGATACTACTCAAAACACAAAGCTGTCTCCAATGTTCATGTCTGGTTGCCTAGGAGAATATAATACACTGGATAGAAATTATTCAAGATAGAAAGCTGGTTTGGAAAAAGACATTAAGTCTGATGTGTCTATAGAGGTCTAAAAAACTATTGGAGAAATAAAACTAGAATACCAAAGAGAGACCAGGGGTTGAGAGAGATTTGAGAGTTATATAGCTAAAAGCATGAGGCTTGAATGATATGAAATAATCAGATTTGGTGAATTTCTGTGCCACATGTTTTAAACAGAGAGTTGAAACAAATTCATTTTTTATCATATAATACTCAAAGCAGGGAAATTTACTGAACTGAGAATTCTGTAGTCAAATGATTCTTAACGTTTGGTCTGTGAACATATTAAAAAAATTGGATAACAATTTCCATATTAGTTCCTTTTGCAATTCTCTGTATTTTATTAGATGCATATTTAAAAGATGATTCTGAGAAAGGGGTCTCTCCCTAGGCTTCACCAGATGCAGTGCAAAGGAGGCCATGACACCAAGAAAGTAAAGAACCCCTATTCTAGACTATTTCAAATAGAATGTTCCCCAGAAACCATACAGTACAAACGCTTCATACTCCAAGTTAAGAAACTGAAGTACAGAAAGGGGGACTTAAGCAACACCAGAAGGACTTCTGGGCATGGGGAGTTTCTCCATAGATGCCTATCACAATCCCAATTCCAATGGAATAAAGTATGAGGTTTATGTAGAGCAGAAATTACTGACAAACATCCTGAATCTGGAAAAAACCAGGGTCACCTGGTTCTGCAAGCAAGCGAAGGCAAACTGGAGCTGTATATGTGACTACCCATAATGCATAGAGAAGAGCTCTATAAGGGAGGAAGGCAAAAACAGATTGCAAATGATACTATAATGAGCTCAGGGTCACCCTTAAGGTAAACCAAAATAAACAGTGTACAGACTGCCCAGGGGAAAGTTCCTTCCGTGATTTTGTAGTCAACACCCTATATAAGTAATACATTCATTGGTTAAGATATGTTTATTAAGATGGATCTGCATTAGAAAGTGGGACTGATGGGAGCCAAGATGGCTGAATGAAGGCAGCGTCTTACCGGAGCTCTCTCACAAGGTCTGTCAGATTGCTCTAAAAAAGTGAATTTGAGCAGATTTGAGAGAGTCAGAAACCGCGAGCAGTCTGAGTGGAGCAAATTTCCAAGCCAGGAGAGTCTGAAAGGCTGAATGCATGAATCTGTAGGCTCAGAGAGGGCTTGGCACGTGGAGCTGCTCCAGATCAAAGCAGAAGCGGCCGACTGGGAAATCCACGTGGGAGACAGGCTGGGAGAAAGCTGGGCACCTGAAACCAGAGGAGATCCCCAGGCCTCCCAACACAGGATGGCAATCTGTGGAAGCGATGAGAGGCAGCACAACACCACAGCAGGTAAACATCGAGTCCTGAGGCTTGCAGCCCGAAGGCATGAAACGGGGCTTCTTGAACCTCCCGATGACATAATGGCCAGGTAAATGGCTCTAATCCCTCCCCACCTCACCCAGAGAAATCCTCAGGGAAAAAAAATGAAGAACACTGGAACAGAGGAGAAAGACGTGGGGCTTCAGAGGTCAAATAGTAGAAGTTCATTAGTTCCAGAGGGGCAGAGTCAGCAGGGGTCAACACCAGGAGCCCAGACGTAATCTTGCCCACCCCCCCCCTCCAAGTGCCAGACATCAGCTCAAACAACAAACAGCTGAGATCATTGCTGAAGAGCAACAGTGCTGGAGAGCACCCAAAGGGAGTGAGACGCCAGGGAGACAGACCCCTCCCCCACACCTCAGGAAAATGAAGGCTATAATTCTAGACTCACAATCCGCAGAATTAGAAAGCTTGGACAGAGAGCCCTGAGCCCTAAAGGTAGAAATTTGTTGTAAAGCCAGGAAAAGGCAAACCAACATGAAGAAGAACACAAAAAAACCGAGGACAACAGATTCTTTTTATGGAGACAGGCAGGATAAAAATACCAATATGGAAGAGGTCAGCAACGACACTGTAGATACAGAGGATGCCTCAAAAGGTAATGTGAACTGGTCTCCAGCCCAAAAAGCACTGCTGGAAGAGCTAAAGGAGGATTTTAAAAACCAAATTAGGGAGCTAAAAGAAAATATGGAAAAAAAAAGACTGGCGAAATGGCTACGGAGAATCAGAATCTAGACAGAGAAAATGACACCCTGAGAGGCAAAATCAACCAATTGGAATAGGAGACTCAAAAGTAAAATGAAAACACTAACTCATTCAAAATTAGACTTGAGAAAGTGGAAGCTAATGAATCTATGAGACACCAAGAAGTAGTAAAATGAAATGTAAAGAATGAAAAAAATAGAAAAAAATATGAAATATCTGATTGGGAAAACAACTGACCTGGAAAATAGATCCAGGAGAGACAATGTAAGAGTTATTGGTGTACCAGAAATCCATGATGAATAAAAGAGCATTGACAGTATCTTCGAAGAAATTATCAAAGACAACTGCCCAGAGGTCCTAGAACCAGAGGGCAAAATAGTCATTGAAAGAATTCACCAATCACCCCTGAAAGAGATCCCAAACTGAAAACACCAAGAAATATTATAGCCAAATTTCAGAACTATAAACTGAGGGAGAAAATACTGCAAGTAGCCAAAAAGAAGAAATTTAAATGTCGTGGAACTACAGTAAGGATCACGCAGGATCTCTCAGCTGCCACATTAAAAGACAGAAGAAATTGGAATATGATATTCTGAAGGGCAAAGGAGCTGGGACTGCAACCAAGGATCAACTACCCAGCAAAACTAAGCATAATTTTTCAGGCAAGGGGTTGGATATTCAATGAAATAAGGGAATTCCAGATCTTCCTGATGAAAATGCCAGAACCCAACGGAAAAATTGATCTCCAAATATAAAACTCAAGAGAGATATAAAAAGGTAACCAAGGGGGAAAACCCCCACAAACCTTATTAATCAATAAGTGCAGATTGTCTGCATTTTACATGTGATTATATCATCATATGTATGTTATATGTGTATATATATGTATATATATATACATATATATATACATATATATGTGTGTATGTATATGTCAGTCTTGAGAATGGTACAGTTATTATGACAATTGAAAGGGATACACATAGATTGTGAATGCCTGTATAAATTAACTGATGTAAAGATAAAAATACATAAGTAAGAGATGTAAAGGGAGGGCTATGAGGGAAGAGGTAAGGAGCCAGGAGAAAAGGGTAAATTACACCAAATGAAGAGGCACAAAAACATACTATAGTAGAAGGAAAGAAGGGAGGGAGAAGAGCAGTATTGGAGCTTCACTGTCATCTGATCTGGTTTAAGAAGGGAATAACATACCCTGATAAGTTTAGAAATCAAACTTGACCTATGAGAAGTAGGAAGGGAAGGTGGGAAAAAAGGAGAGGGGTGGTCAGAAGCGAGGGGAGAAGTAGCAAGTGGGAAACAGTAAGATAAGGGAGGGGAATAAAGAGGGAAGGTAAACTGAGGAAGGCGGCGGTCAAAAGCAAAACTTTGTAGAGGAGGAGAAGGGGAAAGGGAGAAATAAAAGCATAAACAGGGGGAAATAGGATGGAGAAAAAGACACAGACAGAAATCATAACTCTGAACATGAAGGGGATGAACTCTCTCATAAAACAGTAGTGGATAGCAGAATGGATTAAAAACCATAATCCTACAATATGCTGTTTACAAGAAACACATTTGAAACAGGGGGATACACACAGGGTAAAGGTAAAAGGCTGGAGTAAAACATATTGCTCCTCAGCTAAAGTAAAAAAAAGCAGGTGTAGCAATCCTAATCTCAGACAAAGCAAAAGTAAAGATAGATTTAATTAAAAGAGATAAGGAAGGACATTATATCCTGCTAAAAGGTACCATAAACAATGAAGCAATATCATTGTTTAACATATATGCACCAAGTGGTAAGGCATACAAATTCTTAGAGGAGAGGTTAAAGGAGTTACAGGAAGAAATAGAGAGCAAAACTATAATATTGGGAGACCTCAACCTCTCCCTTTCTGAACTTGATAAATCTAACCTCAAAATAAATGAGAAAGAAGTTAAGGAGGTAAACAGAATTTTAGAAAAGACAGATATGATAAACGTCTGGAGACAACTGAATGGGGATAAAAAGGAATATACTTTCTTCTCAGCAGTACATGGCACATACTCAAAAACTGACCACGTACTAGGACATAAAAAGCTCACAATCCAGTGCAGAAAGGCAGAAGTAGTCAAAGCATCCTTTTCAGATCATGATGCTATAAGAATTATTTGTAATAATGAACCATGGAAAAATAAGCTAAAAACTAATTGGAAACTAAATAATTTAATTCTAAAGAATGAGTGGGGCAAAGAACAAATCAGAGAAACAATTAATAACTACATTCAGGAGAATGACAATAATGAGACCACATACCAAAACTTATGGGATGCAGCAAAAGCAGTTCTTAGGGGACGTTTTATATCCCTAAACGCTTACAAGAATAAAATAGGGAAAAAGGAGATCAATGATCTGGGCATACAGCTGAAAAAGCTAGAAAAAGAGCAAATTGAAAATCCCCAATTAAATACCAAATTAGAAATTCTGAAAATCAAAGGAGAGATTAATAAAATTGAAACAAAGAAAACTATTGAATTAATAAATAAAGTGCTGCTTTTCTGAAAAAAACAATAAAATTGATAAAACTTTGGTCAATTTAATTAAAAAAAGAAAGAAAAAAGTCAAATTACCAGTATCAAAAATGAAAAATGTGAGTTCATCTCTAATGAAAAGGAAATGAATACAATAATTAGGAATTATTTTGCCCAATTGCATGCCCATAAATTTGACAACCTTACAGATATGGATGAATATCTACAAAAACATAAACTGCCCAGGTCAACAGAAAAGGAAGTAAAATTTCTAAATAACCCCATCTCAGAAAAAGAAATTGAGCATGCCATCAATGAACTCCCTAGGAAAAAATCTCCAGGGTCAGATGGCTTTACATGTGAATTCTATCAAACATTTAAAGAACAACTAATTCCAATACTTTGTAGACTATTTGGGAAAATAGGTGAAGAAGGAGTCCTACCAAATTCTTCTTATGACACAAATATGGTACTAATACCCAAATCAGGTAGAGTCAAAACGGAGAAAAAATTATAGACCAATTTCCTTAAGGAATATTGATGCAAAAATTTTAAATAAAGCATTAGCAAAAAGATTGCAGCAACTCATCACGAGAATAATATACTATGACCAGGTAGGATTTATTCCAGGAATGCAAGGCTGGTTCAATATTAGGAAAACTATTAGTATAATTGAGCATACCAACAACAAAACTAGCAGAAACCATATGATCATCTCAATAGAGGCAGAAAAAGCCTTGGACAAAATACAACACCCATTCCTATTAAAAACACTAGAAAGCATAGGAATAAATGGAACCTTCCTTAAAATTATAAATAGCATCTACCTAAAACCATCAACAAGCATTATTTGTAATGGGGATAAGCTAGATGCATTCCCAATAAGATCAGGAGTGAAACAAGGATGTTCATTATCACCCCTAGTATTCAATTTGGTACTACAAATGATACCTGTAGCAATAAGAGAAGAAAAAGAAATTGAAGGAATTAGAATAGGAAAAGCAGAAACTAAATTGTCACTTTTTGCAGATGATATGATGATTTATTTAGAGAATCCTAGTGAATCAAGTAAAAAACTACTTGAAATAATAAACAACTTTAGCAAAGTTGCAGGATATAAAATAAACCCACATAAATCCTCAGCATTCCTATACATTACTGACAAAGTGCAACAGCAAGAGATAGAAAGAGAAATTCCATTCAAAGTTACTGTAGACACTATAAAATATTTGGGAGTCTATTTGCCAAGACAAACCCAGGGCCTATATGAACATAACTATGAAACACTTTTCACGCGAATAAAGTCAGATCTGAATAAATGGGAAAATATCACTTGGACATGGTTAGGCCGAGCTGATATATTAAAATGACAATTTTACCTAAATTAATCTATCTATTCAGTGCCATACCAATTGAACTACCAAAAAATTATTTTACTGAGCTGGACAAAATTATAACAAATTCATCTGGAAAAACAAGAGGTCTAGAATATCTAGGGTATTAATGAAAAGAAATGCTAAAGAAGGTGGCCTAGCCATACCAGATATTAAACTGTACTACAGAGCAGCAGTCATCAAAACTACCTGGTAATGGCTAAGAAACAGAGGTGTGAATCAGTGGAATAGGATAGGAATACAAGATGGAGAAGTCAACAACTATTGCAATCTACTCTTTGATAAACCCAAAGAGGCCAGCTTCTGGGCTAATAATTCACTATTTCACAAAAAGTGTTGGGATAATTGGAAAATGGTAGGGCAGAAACTGGGCATAGACCAATATCTTACACCATATACCAAAATAAAGTCCAAATGCGTTCATGATTTAGGAGTAAAGGCTGATGCTATAAGTAATTTGGGAAAGCAAGGAATAGTTTACTTATCAGATTTATGGAAAAGAAAAGAATTCATTACCCAAGAAGAGATACAGAGCATTACAAAATGCAAAATGGATAATTTTGATTATGTTAAATTGAAATGTTTTGTACAAAAAAAGCCAATGCAACAAAAATTAGGAGGGAAGCAGAAAATTGGGGACAATCTTCACAACTAGTATCTCTGATAAAGGTCTCATTTCTAAAATATACAGGGAACTGAGCCAAATATATAGGAATACAAGCCTTTCCCCAATTGAGAAATGATCAAAGGATATGAACAGGCAGTTTTCAGAGGAAGAAATTAAAGCTATCTATAGGCATATGAAAAAATGCTCTGGATCACTACTGATTAGAGAAATGCAAATCAAAACAACTCTTAGATACCACATCTCTCCTGTCAGATTGGCTAAAATAACAAAACAGGAAAATGATAAATGCTGGAAAGGATGTGGGGAAATTGGAACATTGTTGCATTGCTGGTGGAGTTTTGAGCTGATCCAGCCATTTTGGAGAGCAGTTTGGAACTATGCCCAAAGGGCTATAGAAATGTTCATACCCTTTGACCCAGCAATACCACTCCTAGGGTTGTATCCCAAAGAAATCACACAAGCGGGAAAAGGACCCATATGTACAAGGATATTTATAGCGGCTCTTTTTGTGGTAGCCAAGAATTGGAAATCAAAGGGATGCCCACCAACTGGGGAATGGTTAAACAAGCTGTGGTATATGAAGGTAATGGAATACTATTGTGCCATAAGAAATGGGGTTGATACGGACTTCATAACAACCTGAAAAAACCTACACGACATAATGCTGAGTGAGAGGAGCAGAGCCACGAGAACACTGTACACAACCACAGATATATGGATTCCGTGAGGACCAACCCTGAGAGACTTTGCTCTTCTCAGCAACACAAGGTGCAGGCACAACTCCAAAGGACTCACGATGGAGAACGCTATCTACATCCAGAGAAAGAACTATGAAGTTTGAATGCAGATTGAGGCACACTTCATGCTTGCCTTTTTCTCTTCTCTTTTGTTTTTATTTTTGGTGTTTTTTTGTTCTGTTTCTTCTTTCTCATGATTCATTCCATTGGTCATAATTCTTCTCCACAACTTGATTATTGTATAAATTAATTTAATGTGAAGTTATACGTGGTAGTTATATGAGATTCCATGCCGTCTTGGGGAGGGAGGGGAGAAAATCTGGAACTCAAAATTATGTAGAACCATCTGTTGTAAACTAAAAATAAAAATAAATATAAATATTAAAAAAAAGAAAGTGGGACTGATGACTTTACACAGCCCTCTCTCACTGAAATATGATTCAATTGCAAGTCATGGCATCATCTTCTTGATGCCATGGTCCTCTTTAAGAATGAAGGAAAAATAAGAACTTGTGAGTAGTCTGAGCTGGAGCGATGGAGGAGCCCAGGTTCTGCTCTCCTCTTCTCCCCTCTCCCCCCGCTCCATGCTTCCCCTCTCCTTCCCTCTCCCCCACCCTCTCTCTCCCCTCCGCTCCCCTCTCTTCTCTTCCCCTCTCCTCCCCTGCCTTCCCCTTTCCTCCCCTCCCCTCCCCTTCCTTCACCTCCCCTCTCCTTCCTTCCCCTCCCCTGCCTTCTACCTCCCCTTCACCTCTCCTCCCCTCCTTTCCCCTCCCCTCCCTTCACTTCCTCACCCATCCCTTCCCATGCCCTTCCTTCTCCTCCCCTCTCCTCTCCTCTTCTCTCCTTTCCCATTCTCTTCTCTCCTCCCCTCCCCTGTCCTCCCCTCTACCCTCCCCCCCCAGCCTCTCCTCTCAATTCCTCTAATCTCTTTTCCTCTTGTCTCCTCTCCTTTACTACCTCCTAGTCTCCTTCCTTTTCTTCTGCTCTCCTCTTCTTCTTTCTTGCACCCCCCCCCCAACCATGAGGTATCATGCCCTTACCTGAGGGTTTCCTGCCCAAAGAAAGGCAAATTATGATGGCTAAAACCTACTTAGTTATCTTAGGATTTCTCAGCTAGATTTTTTTCATAAAGACTGTGCCTTATACCCAATTCACTGTGGACTACAATAGGTCCCTGCCCAAGCACTTATTGGTTATTTTGGGGTGTTCCTGGCATAAAGTGAATGTAAATAGTAATTATTTCTCTTTTGGATACTAACTGTGAGATCTGCCCCTCTGAGTTTTTTTTTTAATTCAATGGGCCTTGCCTTCACTCACTTCTTAAATGGCAGTGCCTTGTTCAAAGTGAGAACACAGAAAGGCCAAGATCTCCCACTACATTCTGGGCCATTTCAAGTCATCTTTGTTTAGCCACTGGACCTGATAGGGTGTTTGTGCTTGGACCCTAATTCTAACAGCCTCTGCTTGTGTGCCTGTTCCAGAACCCCAATACCAAAACACATCTAGTTCTCAGTCTCTCTCTAGCAAAAGGGTAGCCAGCCCCAACTTATCTCTGCTTCTTCCTTAGTACACTGAGTCATAACCATATTTACTATTTACTGACCTTTCTAACATGTATCCCAGCCGTATTATTTTGTCTAACAAGACACTAGATGAGAAACTATACAGAGATTCCCTTTAGCCCCAACTGAAAGTGAACTCAGTGATGTTTCACAGTAAATATAACAACCCTAGTAACCCCCCTGTAGGCTATTTCCTAGAGAGCTCTGGGTAATACACCTGCACAGTAGATACCAAATGTGCATCTTCCTTTAAGAACCAACCACTCCTTAACCATGCCTTAACCACTCCTTAATCCCACCACAAAACACCTAACTGACATGCCCCCCCCTTTAATCCCTTAAAAACTTCTATAAAAATTCCCCCTGCACCTCTTTATGGTTGCAGGTTCACTAAGAACACTTGCCCGCTATAAAGCGTAATAAATCTTTGCCTCCTTGACTTAAAGAATGCTTGGATCTGTGAATTCATTTCAGACAGCCTTGCCCTAGGATCTTTGGTTTGGGATCCCTGCATCCCTGGGTTTCTTTTCCCCCTCAACAGACTGAAATGACTCTGGAGGAGAAAGTGAGGCTAGTAACTTTGCTCCCTTACTCAAATGCAATTCAATTGCAAGTCACGTCATTATCTACCTGATGTCATGGTCCTCTTCCAGAATGAAAGACAAATCACATCCACATAGGGTAGGAGACTGTGTGCCCAGCAAGAAGCATCCTTGGGGAGTCAAAGAAGCTCTGAGGAATGTGACCTCTGGCATTACAGAAAAGAGGCAACTATGAAAGAACTGAGTTAGCCCTGGCAGTCATGACTCGACCTACTGAGGAAGCCTAGCCAAACAACCATCCTTGTAGAGAGGCTGCATCCAAAATGGGAACAGCATGAAGGCAGCATGAGGGGTCCTGTAATGCCAGTGAGATAAATTGCCTTGCCTTAATATTGGGAACACCATATATTCCCTATATGTTTATCTAGGGCAACTCCTCCACAACTATTGCTAACATGATTGTTGCTAACATTACTATCCCCGTAGGTGTGAATTATAAACCAATAAAGGAGACAAAGGATCAATCAGAGAAGTAAAGAACTAAGAGAGGGTAGCATGACCTAGAGAGGAGAGAGAAGACAGAAGGGGACCAACTTCCTCAGCATTGAAAACAGCAGCTAAGTACAAAAGAGTTAAGACTCTGAAAAGAACATCACATTTAGTTGAGATGATTAGTGACTTTTAAGAGACCAGTTTGAGTTGACTGATAGGATCAAAAGCTAGATTACAAAGGGTTGAGGAATGGAAGAAGTGGACAACTTTAGATTTGACAGAATTTTAATCTGATTGCCATTAAATCCCATGGGGTGTGTCTCAGTCATTGAGTAAACTTTTGTGGTACAAATCTCACTGGGTCTAGTGTCAGAAGGCCTGGGTTGAAATCTCACCTTTGCATCGTATTTCTTGTGGGACTTTGGCCCCATCCTTTTGCTTCTCTTACCTCTAGTTTCTTTTTATTGTTGATGTTTTAATTTTTAAACTATTTTTTAACATTAAAAAGTTTTTTGAGTTCCAAATTCTCTCCTTCCTTTCAATCCCTTCCAACCCATTGATAAAGCAAGAGATATATCAATTATACACCTGAAGCTGTGTGAAACATATTTACATATTTGCCATGTCATGAGAAATTAAGTGAAAAAATTATACCTCAATTGACACTCAGAGTTCATCAGTTCTCTCTCAAGGCAGATAGCAATTTTCATTATGAATTCTTCAGAATATTCTTGGATCATTGTATTGATCAGAGTAGCTAAGTCTTTCACAGTTGGCCATCATTACAATATGGAGGCAACTATGTACAATGATCTCCTGTTTTTGTTTATTTCACTCTGCATCAATTCATATAGGTCTTATATTGTTATTGTTTTTGTTCTTGTTGCCCTTGCTGCTTTTGTTGTTGTGGTTCAACTTCATTCTAGAAGAGGACCAATGACATTGGGAGCATGATGTCTTGACTTGTACATGAATTGGATTTGAGGCAGGGCTGCACAAAATCATTGGACTCACTCCTCCAGAGTCATCAGAGTCCAATGGCAAGACAAAGGTCAAGACAATAGTGAAGTTGCTCCATTTAAAACACAATGGGCTTTTTAAAATTCTGTTTTTTTCCGGAGCTAGATTTTAAAAAATCAAAAGTGAAGCCTGCAGGAGAAAAGTAAATTGTCTCAGGCTTTAAAATATATGTGTATATATATATATATATATATATATATATATATATATATATATACATATATATATATATATACATATATATATATATATGAAGGAGAAGAGAAGTAGAAGAAGAAGAAGAAGAAGAAGAAGAAGAAGAAGAAGAAGAAGAAGAAGAAGAAGAAGAAGAAGAAGAAGAAAGAAGAAGAAGAAGAAGAAGATGATGATGGTGATGGTGAAGGTCGTGAACCCATGTTAGCAAGAAACACACAACTTTAACATCTTTAAGTCTCTTTACTGATAGTGTGAATTTCACCACCATCATCAGCCCAATCGTCCTCACTCTTGGAAAGGAGAGTGGATTCTAGTGCATTTATAAAAATATGAACTTAGTTATCCTCTTCAATTTTAAAAGAGCCAGAGACTATCCTCCTACTCATCTACCACTCCATCCCATTCATCTTATAGCCATCGATACCATCTGGCACATGAAAGTGTGTTGGTTTGTGGCTGCAGAGATAAACAAGCTAGGCTTTCCTTAGGAGTAGGAAACTTAGAACTGGCATTCCAAGTCCTACAATCTGGCACCACGTTAATTCTCCAATTTGATCTACATACTACTCCCCTCTATGTATTTTATGACCAAGCTAAGCTGGACCATTCTATATCATACAGTTAAACTCTGAATTTCCCTTTCCTTGGGGCCTTGTTTTCCTTCTGCTCCCAATTCTTGGAATGTTCTTCAGGTACACTCTTTACCTGTTGAAACACTGCACACCTATCAAAATTGTACTCAAAAGTCACCTACTTCATGAATCCTGCCATGTTTCCTAAAATCTTTAATGATCTTATGCTTTTGGACTTCCCGTTGGATTTTCTCTGCGACCTTCTGATGCACCAATCCTGTAGTATTTATGCGAAAGCTGTATGTTTGTGTTTTCCTGACAGAATATAAACTCCACATGTGCACAGATTGTATCTTTTAGAAACTCTCTATCTTTCTGAATACCTAACACTGCTCTCCATTGCTTTGGAACTTAATAAGGATTCAGCGCATTGACCTAAATGGAGTAGTACATGACCACAGCAATTCTCTTTAACATTTAAAAAGACTAAGTGACATGCCTAACACTCAACAGATACCAAATACCACACTTTGGATTCAAATCCTTATCCTCTGATTCAATTCCAGAAGACTTTCAGCTGCATCCCACTGTCTTTCTCTCATCTAAACTGAAGCTTAAAAGCTGGCTAAGATTTGAACAACAAAACTCTTCCATCAACATTGAATCAGTCGCCCCATCATTCTCTTTGAGAGTTCTGAGTGAGCAATGACAGGGGTAAACTCATTTAATTAAGCCTGTATTAGGAAAGCTCACTATACAATTTACGCTCTGACTCCCCTCTCCTCAAACATACATAGATACAAAGGGTATGCCCTATTCTTCTCTAGAAACTCTCTACCTTGGTAGGCCTTGCCAAACCCTTTGGAAACCCAGGATCACCTCCATACCAGGACTGGATGCAGCAGGAAGACTTTAGTGGAGGGAATATCAATTACCATTTAATTGAAAACACCTTTTCCAATTAACAACTTCAGAAATATCTTACGATGTAAAATAAATCTACATCAATCATGACAAATTCCATATGTTACTAACAAAAATGAGCAGAAAGAAATAGAAAGAGAAATTTCACTTAAAAACTGTAGAATTTATAAAATGCTTGAGAGTCTAATTACTGACACACCTTCAGCTTCACATACATCATTTAAGTGAATTAATACTAAGTAGTAACTGTTTCTCTTTTGGCCAGGAACCCTGAGGGTCTTCCCCTCCCACTTTGATTTTTTTTTGAGTTTTTGATTAAAGGGGCCATTCCCTGAAAAACTCCTTGAAGAGGCCTATTCACTGAATGGGCATTACCTTATTCAAAGTGAGAACCCGAAAAGACCATAGCCTAAAAGGGCCAGGGTCTCCCAATGCATCTTGGGCCATCACCAGCCATCCTGGTGAATATCAGGCTATTGGAACCAGATGGCTTTGGAGGACAAAGTGAGGCTGGTGACCTTGCACAGTGCTCCCTCGCTCAAAGTCAGCTGCAAGTTATGTCATCTTTTCCCTGATGTCATGATCCTCTTTGAGAAGGAAGGACAAATACAACAACACGGAATGTAGTGTGTAACTGTAGGTTCTACAGATAAATGAGCATCTTTTGTCTACTGCCATCCCTTCCCTCAATAAAAAGACTTAACCAAAGTAGCAGGAATATTTTTCAGAGCCTTTAAATAAAGGTATTGAAAAATCATTGACAAGTTTTATAAGGCATTGATCCAAATTTATGAGAGCCATTTATGAAATGACAAGTGAACACAAGATGAGAACAAACATTTTTCAAAGAAAAACATTAAAATTACAAACAGCCACATGAAAAATTTTTACAAATCGCTAATAATTAAAAAAGTGAAAATTTTTTCATCAGATTGACAAAGATGATTTTCAAAAGGAAATGGCAGATACTGGCGGAACTGCAGAAAAACTGGCACACTGATATAATTTTAGTGGAGTTATCCTCTAAGGCCTTTTGGAACTCACTCAAAAGGCACTAAACTGTGCATATCCTTTCACCATAAATTCTCAGACATAAAGGAAAACGTTATAGAGTAAAATATTCATAGCACCTTTTTGTAGTGGCAAAGAGCTGGAAAATGGGCATTGGCATCTATTTGGTGTTGGCTGAAAAATCATGGTATAATAATGTAATGGAATGCTATTTTACTGAAAGAAGTGATGAAAGTAATGAATTAGGAGAAGATTAGAAAAAAATATATATATGAACCGATTCGAAATGAAATGAGCAGAAACAAAAGGAAATTTTATGCAAATATTATATTGTAAAGATAAAAATAGCCTTTGAAAGCCTAATTACTGTGATCATTGCAATGACCAATGTTGATTCTTGAGGACCCATTTTGACATATGCTACCTACCTCTTGACAGAAAGGTGTTATACTGAAGACACAGATCTGTCTATATCTACATCTATATCTATATCTATATCTGGAGATAGACAATGCAAGATTTTTTTCCCTTAACAATGAATATTAGTTGCAAAGGTTTTGTTTTTCTTTTTTCTTTTCCAATGTAGAGTGAAGATTAGAGAGAAAATAGGACACAATTACAAAACACATTCCACAAAAATTCAAATCTGAAAAATTAGAAAACATTAATTTCTCATGAGGAAGTTGAGTCAATATTATAAAAATGGAATATCTACTTAAATTAATTTACTTATTCAGTGCCATACGAATCAAACTATTAAAAATTTATAGATGTAGGAAAAATAACAACAAAATCCATCTGGAGTTACAAACAGTCAAGAATAGCAAGGGAATTAATGAAAAAAATAATGCAAAGGAAAGTGGCTTAACCATACCAAATCTCAAACGGTATTGGAAGTGGTAATTCTCAAAACAATCTGGTATTAGCTAAGAAACAAAGTGGTGGATCAGTGAAATAGATCAGGTACACAATACATAGTAGTAAACGACCATAGTAATCTAGTGTTTGATAAATGCAAAGATCCCAGCTTTGGGGGAAAGGACTCACAATTTGATAAACAACAACAAAAAAATAACAATGCAGCAAAAATTGAAAAGTTGTTTGGCAAGAAACAGGGTATAGGAAAACAGCTTATACCATATACCAAGATAAGGTCAAAATGGGTACATTATTTAGACATAAAGGGTGATACCATAAAGTAATTAAGGTAACATGGAATGGTTTACTTATGGATAAGGGAAGAACTTATTACCAAAGAAAAGATACAGAGCTTTATAAGATATGAAATGAATAATTTTTATTATAGTATATTAAAAAAGTTTTGCACAAACTACATCAATGCAACCAAAATTAAAAGGAAAATTTCTTCTTGTGTTTTTTTTGCTGTGTTTTCTTTCACAATATTACTAATATGGTAATATGTTTTGTATTATTGCACATGTAACCTATATCAAATTGCTTTTCATCTTGGGGGACAGAAACAAGGAGGGAGCGAAGTCGCAACTCAATTTTTTTAAAAATACATATAAAAAGAGAAAGAAAAAATTAAAATACTCCAGACTGTACACAAACTATGCAGCCATTACAGTAATGTAATATTATGCAACAGAAGACACTGTCCTACACAATATGATGAACATTCACATGCAAGCACACTTTGAGATGGCAACTGTCAAACTGTTGCCTCTTTAGATTGCAGAATTTTTGAAAATTATGCTCATAATGGTTACAGGCATAATGTTAATGATTAGGACATTTTAAAACACATTTGAATAAATGGTGGGCTACTTTTTGAAGTGCTAAGAATTTAGGTAAAATATCCAGAATTTTTAAGCAGCCAGTGTGGAATATATTATACATTCTAAGAATCAAAATCAGTTAATTGCTCAGGATATAGAGTGCATGCTGCTAATATCAATAATTAGAGATCAATATCCTCAAATTGCAATGTCTCTTATAATATCCATCATCTTTCTTTATTCAGATTGTAGTTTCCATTTGGAAATCTCTCCCTCCTAACCTCTATATCTTGAAGCTATATGATTCTTCAAGTCTCAGCTGAAGACCCTCTTCATTCAAGTGGTCTTTCCTGCTTCCTGTAATTGATAGTCTCACTCCAAATCACTGTGTATTTATTGTGTATATAACTTAACTCATCTGCGAATACATTACCTCCCACAGTGAAATATGAGCTCCTTGAGGTCCAGGGGTGTCTCACTTTTGTCATCAGTATATCCAGCCCCAAGGACAGTGATCTTGACACGGCCTTATTAATTGAACCCCACCTAGAAAGATAAAAATATAATCCCAGCCCTCATAGAATTTACAAGTTATGACAGAAATAAAAGTGTACATAATGCAAAAGAGGTTATGATGAGGGCAAGATGGAGATACAAAGAGATTTGGAAAAATTTAGGCGGAAGAGAACTTACAGCTAAGCGGATCAGGAAAGGGGTAATGGTTCAACTGAACCTTGAGGGGGAAAAAGTTTTTGACAAGCCTGAAATAAACAGGGATGGCATTCTAGGCTTGAGGGACTAACGACCCAAATTCCCAGAGGCAAAAGGTAGCAGATAGAGTTTGGAAAAGAGGTCCCGGTCCCATAAGTCTGGAATTTAATTGTATAAAACTAGTCATCCCCCCAAAATGAAAGATTGGTAATATACAACTTTAAATAAAGTATAGAATGAAATAATACCATCAAAGAAACCACATAAAAAACAGAAAAAA
Source organism: Trichosurus vulpecula (assembly GCF_011100635.1). Lineage (NCBI taxonomy): Eukaryota > Metazoa > Chordata > Mammalia > Diprotodontia > Phalangeridae > Trichosurus > Trichosurus vulpecula. The sequence continues at coordinate 38,525,645 of NC_050580.1, read as the reverse complement.
ATTACAAGAGGCAGTGGAGCATAATAAAGAGGAATCTAGGCTTAGAGTCAGAAGGACCTGGGGATCAAGTCCTGTCTCTGACACATACACGATGTGTGAGCCCAGGAAAAACCTCTCAGTTCATCTCGGATTGCTCCATAAGACTATAAACTGCAAAGAAGAATCAGACCTTCATTCATAAAGGAAATCTCCCCTTTGAGCTCCCTGTACCAATCAACTCATAGGTTCAATCTCTATGCTAAAAGTGATTACTCAGGATTGTGGTTATTTTTTTTTTGTAGTCAAAGGTCACGAATTTAGTGCATTGGCAAGTGACTAAGGCAAAAGCTACAGACTGGGCTGGTAAGGCTTGATATGACTAGAGAATTTGAAATATAACTGAAAGGGCTTTAAATTGAAAAGGAAGAGGGAGAGAGAAAACTGCCTATTTTGCTTTTGTTTATATCATTATCACTGAGAGTAGCTGCAGTGCGGGAAGAATAGTAGCAAAAAAACACCTCGAAATTGACAGGAGGCCCAGTCTTTGGAAGGATCGCACAATAAATCCATTACCTCTAAAAACTTGTTCACAAAGTACGGGAACCAAACAAGGGGAACTATAAATTCTCTTAAAGGAGGGAAATTTGACCTTTTTGGTGGGATGAGATGATGAGTGGAATAAATGTATATGAGTGGAATAAATATAAATAGTATTCAACAGAAAAAGGACAAAGGACAGGTAAGGTTGGAGGGGAAGAAGAGCAGCAGCATGTGAGGAAATTTCAGAAAGGAGAAAAGCAAAGGGAAAACAATTGAAGTGAAGATCAATAGAGGGGAAAATAGAAACAATGTTGTCATTAAAGTTACCTAGATGGAAAGAGGAAATAGACATGAATTTTGGAAAGAGGAGGTATGAGATAGTAGTGACTGGAGATTTGAAATCTGGATATCTGCTGGAATTCCCCTCTCTCCATCTCTCAGTGGCCAGGTGACACAGTGGGTGGAGTGGTAGGCCTGGAACAAGAAAGTCCTGGGTTCAAATTCAGCCTCAGTCACTTACTAGCTGTGTGACCCTGGGCGATTTATTTAGCTTCTGTTTGTCTCACTTTTCTCATCTGCAAAATGGGGATAATAATAGCGCCTGCCTCCCAGGGTTGTTGTGAGGCTCAAATGAAATAATAATCGTAAGACACTTAACACAATGTCTGGCATATAATAAGCACTATAAAAGTGTTAGTTATTATTATCTCTGTTTGCTCTGTCTCTCTACCTCTGTCTTTCTATTAGTTTTATCTCTCTGCTCTATCTCCGTCTCTTTCTCTCAGTTTCTTTCTATCTGTCTCTGTCTCTCTATCTCCCTATCTCTTGTCTCTATCTCCTTGACATTCTGTCTCTCCTCTTTCCATCCCTCACTCTCTTTCTCTCTATCTCTCCTCCACCCCCACAAAATGTCCTAATGTCTTAACTTACCTAAATGAAAATTTCATGTTTCAAAAAGTATAACGTCAGTCGTGGATCTCATTCTCACGAAGGAGACTGATTACTCAGGTGGAAATGAAAGGGCCACTGGAGAGCTGACCATGGCATCTTAGAATTTGTAACAGAGGAGAAGAGAGCAGGTTACAAGGTAACAAACAGCTGAGACGGAGGAGAGCACATTCCACAGTTTGGAGAAAAGATAAGTCACATCCTCTGAACTCAAATTCTACAGGAGCATTCTGTCCAAGAAGGATCTCTCATAATATAATTATGTACAAAAAGAAATAGAGCCAATGAGGAAGATAAGAGAGAGGGACACACACACACACACACACACACACACACACACACGCACACACAAACACACACACACCATGCCAAGACACCAAAAACTGCAGAACTTCTTTGAATACTACTTAAAGATCTGATTGGTAAGACAAAGACTCCTTCCATATTCTGCTCATGCTTTTGTTCCTGGCAGATGTTGTGAAAATCCTTTCCATTTGCCCATGTTCCCAGAGCTTTCCCCAAATTGAAGAGGAGAAGGGAAAGGAAAAAGCAATAAAGGGGGGAAAAGATATTAAAATGCCTGCCTTTACCCCCTTAAGAGAGTTTTTCTGCATTTCATTAATATGAAATCAGCAGTGATCCTCAGATTGTGTGCCTTAGCAATGGATACAGACAGTGAATTCTCCCAAGGAGTAGGAGCCAGACTCAAGGTGATTGAAATAATTTCTATATTCTAAATATTGTGATTTTTATTCTCTAGATTAGGAACCTGGAAAGGCAGCTTGAGAAATGATTGATGAGACTTTGGGCACCAAACATGAAAGTGGAAAGTGCTAGCCTTAACGATCAGCCTTTTGGCTCTCCTTAGTCGTCAAAGGGTCAACAATGCAGCCTACTGAGAGGTTAGCCACACCATGCCTATAAAATCTATCATTTATCTATATATTATTTATTTATACTTATAATATTGATATATTAGGTTGTTAGTTTGTATGTTGGCTTTATAAATTTCCTTATATTTTATTTTATTTGTATATGTTTTTTACAAAGAGCTTTACAAACATTATTATATTGTATCCTTTAAAAGCCCTGGAAGGTGATGCTATCATTATCCCATTTTACAGATAATGAAAATGAAGCAGACAGAAGTTAAGTGACTTGCCCAGAGTTATAGAGCTACTATGTGTCTGAGGCTGAATTTAAATTCAAGACTTCCTCCTGGCAATGTTCTAGCCATTACACCAATTACTGTCTTTTATGGGAACTACATGTTATGTGAAGGAGAAAAAATGACTTGTTTTCAGGTTGGCCCCATAAAACAGAACTGGCAATCGTGAAATTGCAGAGTCAAAGACATGCTGTAAGGAAACTATTTTCTGACACTTACAGCTTTGCCAAAGTGAAATGAGCTGTGTTTGGAGGCCCTATTATTGGACATCTTCAAGGAAAAACTTGAAGATCACTTTAGGGTCTTTGGGATATCTTTTAGAAGAAACTGTTTTTCTTTTTTAGGTACCAATTGTTCCAATTGGTCTATAAATTCCTTTAATGGGCTGAGCGTCTGTGAGTCTTGGTATGAGAATTCCATAAGGATGAAGCTATACTTAACCTAGACATTCTTTTAGGATAACACATAACATATCATCCCAAGGGATGCATATATGTGCATTTCTTTTAATTTTAAATTAATCATGTGTTTTAGGCATATTTAAAGCACTTTGTAATATTTGTAGAGATACATAAATTTGATGTTATTATCATTATAGAAGGTTTCAGAATGTGTTTGTGTTCACATGACAGCTAGGTGGCATAGTAGATAGAGTGCTGTGTTATGGGCTCCCGAAGCCTAGCAACTATACTCGGGGTTCCCCCCAAGTCCCAGGCCTTTGCCTAGCAAAGGACCTGATCTCGCGGACAATGAATGGGGCGGGAGCCGAAAGATGGTGAATGACTCCGAATTTTATTTCAGCAAGCAGCACTTTTATATGTTTAGTGATGTAGGTACATTCTTTGGTTACGCGGGTGAAGGACAGGTAAAAATCAAGTCACCTGGGTAATAGAACTGCACAGACTCTGCCTACTCTCCTCCCCTTCTCTTCCCGAGCTAACCTGAAACTCCCTGCCGTCAGGCAGTCCAGGCAAAGAACTGGAAACTCCATGTGCTCTGGCAAGCCCAGACAGAGAGCGGGAAGTTCCATGTGCTCAAGCAGGTCCGGGCAAAGACCTGGAATTGCTAGGGAGGCAACAAAGGCGAGACCCCTCCTCCTGGCTCCACCCATAACTCAGAGCCCTGAGTTTATCTCAGCAGGCCCCTGGGCTTGGAGGTCCGAGGAGGGCAGGGCTCAGCTCTAACTCAGCCCCTAACAGTGCTGGATTTGGAGACACAAACATCTGAATTGAAATCCTTTGTCAGACACCTACTTAACTATGGGACCCTGGGCAAGTGAACTAACTAAACTCTGCCTGCCTCAGTTCCCTCATCTGTAAAATGTGAGTAATAGCACCTACTTCATAGGCTTCTTCTGAGGATCAAATGAATAATAGATATGTATGTGTGTGTTTGTGTATGTGTGTGTGTGTGTGTGTGTGTGTGTGTGTGTGTGTATATATATATATATATATATATATATATATATATATAACTTAACAAACCCAAGGAGAAATGTTAGTTGTTTGTGGGTGTGTGTGTGTGTGTGTGTGTGTGTGTGTGTGTGTGTATGTGTAACTGTGTGATTTTACTTAAACACCAAAACCCTTGTTTCAGAAGCTTGGAATACTGTGCGACCAATAGAGCTGTGTCCAAGATACTTTCAGAGACGAGGGTTCATTTTCTCAAAGCATTCATGCATATCATAATCCATCTAGAACCCAATAGAAAAATATTAAAGGGTTGCCTGAAACACAGAGAGTTTATAAACGTATGGGCACATGGCATGTAAGTATTAAGATACAGCTTTGAAGCCATGTATTCTTCAGTCTGACTCTATTGTTCTACTCTACCATGCAGCCATCTTTCTATTTCCCTCTACCTCCACATGTCATCCTCAGGATAGCCTCTAATCATTCCATCCCTCCCTGTTTTCCAAGGCTGTTACACCTCCTCTGACCTCACTTTCTTCCCTTCAAAATGCTGACAGTTAGATAACTGGGTAGCCAACCAGTCCAATTTTACACTATCTTCTAGCCCTGTGTCACTGGTCTCCTTGTCCTACATACTATACTCATCACTTTCAAAAACCCAGACCTAGACTAAGCTGCCACCTGCCTTCTGTACTTTACGCTTCTGATGCTGTCCACAAAATAGTGCTTTTTTTCTTGAGTTCTCTGCAGATTACAGGTTGGATTCCCTCAAACCACTGTGTCTTAAAACGAAGTCCTGCCAGCCCATCTTTTGTTCTCACCTAATCTCTGTCCTGCTCTGCACAATGGCTGTTCCAAACTTCTGCTCTCCTCAAACCTCTGGACATTTCCCCCTTGAGCTCAGGAGAAAACCTTACTAATTACTTTATGGTACAACTGAAGCAATGTGTCACAAGATCTCTCTACTCCACAACTCTACACTCCAAATGACTTCCCCATTAGCCCCCTTTCTGTGCCATAATCAGAAAAAGTGTCCTTTCTTGCAAATACCAACCCCTTTACTTGTGCCCTTGATTCCCTCCCCTCCCTTTTTTTCTGGGAGCTCCTTGCTTTCATCATCCACTCTCTCTATTTAATTATCCATTTTCTCATCATGCACTATCTCTTTTCCTGCTGCTCACAAACATGGCCAAATCTTCCTCAACCTTGAAAACTCTTCACTTGATCTTACCTGCCCCTTAAGACACTCTCCAGTGTCTCTCCTTTATTATGCAATGAAACTAGAAAAAAAACCAGTCTACATTCATTGGAGGGTATTGATAATTAAGGTGGGACTTTTTGACTGTTTTTAAATGCTAAATTAATGAAGTGTCTTCATTGAGTCTTACTACATGCAAAGCCCCAGTCTGGTTAGCAAACTAGTTGGGGGCAAGAGCTCAGGGCCCTACGGGAAGTTGCTAAGACCAGAGCCAATGGTAAGCACCTAGTAAGACTCAATCAAAGACATTTAATTTAGCATTCTAAAACAGTAAAAAGTCCCACCTTAATTACCAACACACTCACACATGACATTCCATCTCCATCTTCATGCCTTTGCAATGCCTATTCCCCATGTCATAAATACCTTCCCTCTTTACCTCTGCCTTAAGGAAAACCCTTACTTCCGTCATGACGCAGCCTGGGCACCACCTACTACATGAAGGTTTTTCTGATTCTCCAACTTCTATTAACCTCAATCCCAAACTACCTTATATTCATTTTGTATTTAGTCTGTATATGCATATGCATATATACAAATATGTATAAACATATGTATATACATACATATATCTATACACACATATCCATATATATACATATGTGCCAGTTGTCTCCCTCAAGAAAATATAAGTTCCTTGAGAATAGGGGCTAATTTTTCATGTTTGTCACCCCAGCAACTGTGTTTGGCACATAGTAGGTATTTAATAAGCGTGTGGATTGACTGAGTCCTCAGACAGATAAGGGATTGAGTGACTGTGATAAAGAAACTAGTTCAACCTCACCAAATCAGCCATTCTATTCCCTATAAAGAGCAATATATGTACTGGCTGGAAAAAGGTGAACTACTGTTAACCTTTGTGAGACTTTGTCTCTTCCTCCCTGCATTGGTAACTAAGGTGGGACTTTCTTACTATTTTAGAATGATAAATTAATTAAGTCTCTTTGATTGGGTCTTACTAGGTGCAAAGCCCCAGGACCAAAGCCCTAATTACTAGGTGCTAAGCAGATGTGGGCATGAAGCCCCCAGTGCCCTAAGGGGAGTTGCTAAGACCAGAGCCAATAGTAGGCACCTAAGTTCTGATCCTTCAGATGGTGTTTGATGATGTCCAAAGACTGGATAAAAGCAGAGAACAGAGCTATTTGCTTGGAGCTCTCACTCTTGAAGGAGTGTTGATGTGGAGACTCTGGGCACCTGTAGTTAAGAGCCCTCCAGCTTGTGAACCCAGATGTTGATGCCTTCTGTAGCTATGAATTGTATTTGGTCTGTTTATAATGTATCTTTGTAATTTGTTTGTATTTGCTCTGAAGTTCAGGGTGATGACTTTTTCCCCTGAACTAAATGAATGATTTTTGTATATTGGATTGAAATAAGGTTGTTAACCACTTAACATTGCTTTCATTAGTAAAGCACATCAAAAGAACCTGTGCTGGCACCATTCTTATTGTTGAGCTGGTGTTGGTCTTTCACCCCCACAGCAGCTGCTAGGCCAATTGTTGAAACACTCCCTGCCTGGTCTCTCCTAGTTAGGCAATGCAAAGCTGTTGCTGGTATTTGAGCAGAAGAGTTATAAGTAACACCACAGCAGCATATTAGGAAGATTCCTCCAGACATATGCTATGATATTTCTTGGTGTTTTCAGTTTGGGATCTCTTTCAGGGGGTGATCGGTGAATTCTTTCAATGACTATTTTGCCCTCTGGTTCTAGGACCTCTGGGCAGTTGTCTTTGATAATTTCTTCGAAGATACTGTCAAGGCTCTTTTTTTCATCATGGATTTCCGGTAGACCAATAACTCTCAAATTGTCTCTCCTGGATCTATTTTCCAGGTCAGTTGTTTTGCCAATCAGATATTTCACATTTTTTTCTATTGTTCATCCTTTACATTTTGTTTTATTACTTCTTGGTGCCTCATAGATTCATTAGCTTCCACTTTCTCAAGTCTAATTTTTAATGAGTTAGTGTTTACATTTTGCTTTTGAGTCTCCTTTTCCAATTGGTTGATTTTGTCTCTCAGGGTGTCCTTTTCTCTCTCTAGATTCTGAATCTCCGTATCCTTTTCACCAGTCTTATTCTTTAGGGACTTGATTTCATCAGTGAATTTTTTTCCATTTTTTCCATATTTTCTTTTAGCTCCCTAATTTGGTTTTTAAAATCCTCCTTTAGCTCTTCCAGCAGTGCTTTTTGGGCTGGAGACCAGTTCATATTAGCTTTTGAGGCATCCTCTGTATCTACAGTGTCGTTGCTAGCCTCTTCTATGTTGATATTTTGATCCTGCCTGTCTCCATAAAAAGAATCTATTGTCCTCGGTTTTTTTGTGTTCTTCTTCATGTTGGTTTGCCTTTTGCTGGCTTTACAATGAATTTCTATCTGTGGGCCTCAGGGCTTTCTGTCCCAGCTTTCTTATTCTGGGGGTTGTGAGTCTAGAATTATAACCTTCAGTTTCTTGAGGTGTGGGGGAAGGGTCTGGCTCCCTGGTGTCTCGCTCCCTGTGGGTGCTTTCCAGCACTTGCTTTTCAGCAATGGTCTCAGCTGTTTGTTGTTTGAGCTGATGTCTGGCACTTCCCCTGGGGGAGCAAGATTATGTCTGGGCTCCTGGCGTTGACCCCTGCCGACTCTGCCCCTCTGGGACTAACGAACTTGTGCTATTTAACCACTGAAGCCCCACTGCTTTCTGCTCAGTTCCAGCGTTCTTCCCCCACCCCCCCCCCGAGGGATTCTCTGGGTGGGGAGGGGAGGGATTAGAGCTGTTTACCTGGACATTAAGAACTCCCGGAAGTTCAAGAAGCCACGTTTAATACGTTTGGGCTGCAAACTTCTGGATATGGTGTTTCATGGGTGGCCTTGTGCTGCCTCTCGTCACTTCCACAGACTGCCGTCCTGTGTTGGGAGGCCTGGGGATCTCTCCCGGTTTCGGGTGCCCAGCTTTCTCCCAGCCCGTCTCCCACTTGGATTTCCCGGCCAGCTGCTTCCGCCTTGGTCTGGAGCAGCTCCGCACCAAGCACTCTCCGAGCCTACAGGTTCGTGCCTCCGGCCTTTCAGACTCTCCCAGCTCGGAAATTTGCCCCACGCAGACTGCTCACGGTTTCTGACTCTCTCAAATCTGCTCAAATTCACTTTTTTATAGGAATCTGACAGACCTTGTGAGAGAGCTCCAGTAAGACACTGCCTTCACGTGGCCATCTTGGCTCCGCCTCCCCCTCCAGACATATGCAAAGAGAGATTGGTTAGAGTAGAAACTGGAGTGAGAGAGACTAGTTATAGGGCTATTGCAATAGCCTGAGTGAGACATTACGAGAGCCTCTTCTAAGTTGAGGGGAAGATGGCATCCATTGACAGATTGTGAAAGGAAGAATCAGAATCCACAAATCATGGTCACACATTGTATCTGGGGAGTGAGAGGCAGAGATGAGTCAAAGAAGATTCTAACATTTTACTTCTGGGTGACTAGAAGGATGGTGGTACCAAGAACAGAAATATAAAGCACAACTACATAAATAAGGAAATTTACATGATTTAGTCCTTGAAAAATAAACCTGATTTATATGGAGCTGGTGCTAGGAGCAAACACATCCTTATACTTGCTTCGATGCATCCGTGACTTCATTTATGTGACTACTACTTTGAGTAATACAGACCCATCTAAACATGAGTAGGGTGGAGATCTCTACCAGGGTACTGCCATTCTTGTTGTGTGGGTCAAAAGACCACTGACTCAAGTAAAAAAACAGAGGTGTCTCGGTTTCTCAAGGCAGAAAAAAAAACCGGAACCTTTATTTGATCAAGTCTTGAGAACTGGGCATCTCTCACTACCAGGGCGGAGATAGCAGTGAAGAGAGGCAAAGAGAGGAAGGCAAGCAGGGAGATATATACCCTTGTAGAAACAATTCTAAGAAACCCCACCCCAGAGGCTAGACCCCCATCCCCACTTGCAGAGATGAGTGGCCTCACGATCTAACTAGGAATAAGTTTTTACACAATACAAGTACAGAAACTACAGAATTACCTTATAGGGAAACTTTAATGCTAAGATGGCCATTTGTAAGTAGGCTAGGGGAGGGGGAGAGGGGAATATCATCTCGTTTCCCTGAAATCATAAGATTTACAGGAAAATGAGACTTAGGCCTGGTGAGGTTCACATCCTAACTAAATTTGTACTATCCCTATTTGAATATTGCCTTGCATGAGTTATTCATAGGGAAGCTTTCACAATCTTGTATTCCATTCACAGCTGAGGTGACATCTATAAATATAAAGAAGAAGGGGGAGAAAGACATTCCTAAAGGCTAAAAAATCAGATTCCCACAGACTCAAATTTATCCCATTTCCCTTTTCTCTAAATATTGATTCTCAAACATTTTAGATATAAATACATATATACATATTCCCTGTGAAGACTTCACACTTTATTCTCTCACTACCTCACACGTAGTGCAGGAGTCTTATTTCCTTTTTGTCTTCCATTAAATCCTTGAATAATTTAAAGGCTGTAGAAAAAGTTAGCTCGAGGCAGAGCCATGATGGCCGCATGAAAACAGTATCTTACCGGAGGTCACTCACAAGTTCTGTCAGATTCCTATGAAAAAGTGAATTGGAGCAGATTTGAGAGAGTTGGAAACTGCAAGCAGTCTGAGTGGGGCAAATTTCCCAGCCAGGAGGGTCTCAAAGGCTGAAGGAAAGAACCTGTAGGCTTGGAGAGTGCTCAGCATGTGCAGCTGCTCCAGACAGCACCAAAGCAGAAGCAGCCAGCCGGGAAAACCATGTGGGAGACAGGCTGGGAGAAAGCTGGGCGCCTGAAACAGGTGGAGATCCCCAGGCCTCCCAACGCAGGACGGCAGCCTGTGGAAGTGATGAGAGGCAGCGCAAAACCACCAGCCATGAAAATTAACTCCTGAGGCTTGCAGCCCAAAGGTATGAAACGAGGCTTCTTGAACTTCTATGATACATAACGGCCAGGTAAATGGCTCTAATCCCTGTCCCCCACCACCCAGAAAATTCCTCCAAAGAAAATGCTGGAATAGAGGAGACAGAAGTGGGGCTTCAGTGGCTGAGTAGTGGGAGTTCATGAGTCCCAGAGGGGCAGAGCCAGCAAGGGTCAACACCAGGCCCCAGACATACTCTTGCTCCCCCAGGGGAAGTGCCAGACACCAGCTCAAACATCAAAGAGCTGAGACCATTGCTGAAGAGCAACAGTGCTGGAGAGCAACCCTAGAGAAAGAGACTATAGGGAGCCAGACACCTCCTCCACACCTCAGGAAACTGAAGGCTATAAAACACAGATACAGTAACTAGACTCACAATCCCCAGAACAAGAAACCTGGGACAGAGAGCCCTGAGCCCCCGAAACAGAAATTTATTGTAAAGCCAGGAAAAGGCTAACCAACATGAAGAAGAACACAAAAAAAGAACCGTAGATTCTTTTTATGGAGACAGGCAGGATCAAAATACCAATTTGGAAGTGGGCAGCAACAACAGTGTAGATACATAGGATGCCTCAAAAGGTAATGTGAACTGGTCTCCAGCCCAAAAAGCGTTACTGGAAGAGCTAAAGGAGGATTTTAAAAACCAAATTAGGGAGGCAAAAGAAAAAAATGTAATAATGGAAAAAAATCCACCAATGAAATCAAATCCTTAAAAATAAGATTGGCAAAATGGCTATGGAGATTGAGAATCTAAATAGAGAAAATTACGCCCTGAGAGGTAAAATCAACCAATTGGAAAAGGAGACTCAAAAGCAATATGAAGACAGTAACTCATTAAAAATTATAGTTGAGCAAGTGGAAGCTAATGAATCTATGAGGCATCAAGAAGTAGTAAAACAAAATATAAAGAATGAAAAAAATAGAAAAAAAATGTGAACTATTTGATTGGGAAAACAACTGACCTGGAAAACAGATCCAGGAAAGACAATTTAAGAGTTATTGATCTACCGGAAATCCACCATGAAAAAAGAGCCTTGACATTATCTTCGAAGAAATTATCAAAGACAACTGCTCAGAGATCCTAGAACCAGAGGGAAAAATACTCATTGAAAGAATTCACTGGCAGAGCCAAGATGGCCACATGAAGGCAGCGTCTTACCGAAGCTCTCTCACAAGGTCTGTCAGACTGCTATAAAAAAGTGAATTTGAGCAGATTGAGAGAGTCAGAAACCAGGAGCAAAATGTGTGGGGCAAATTTCTGAGCTGGGAGAGTCTGAAAGGCCGAAGGCACAAATCTGTAGGCTTGCAGAGGGCTCGGCGTGGGGAACTGCTCCACACCAAAGCGGAAGCGGTCGGCAGGGTAATCCACGTGGGATACAGGCTGGGAGAAAGCTGGGCTCCTGAAACCGGTGGAGATCCCCAGGCCTCCCAACACAGGACGGCAGTCTGCTGGAAGCGAGGAGATGCAGGGCAATGCATTGTTTAACATACATGCACCAAGTGGTAAGGCATACAAATTCTTAGAGGAGAGGTTAAGGGAGTTACAGGAAGAAATAGACAGCAAAAATATAATATTGGGAGACCTCAACCTCACCCTTTCTGAACTTGGTAAATCTAACCTCAAAATAAATAAGAAAGAAGTTAAGGAGGTAAACAGAATTTTAGAAAAGGCACATATGATAGACCTCTGGAGAAAACTGAATGGGGATAAAAAGGAATATACTTTCTTCTCAGCAGTACATGGCATATACTCAAAAATTGACAATGTATTAGGGCATAAAAACCTCACAATCCAGTGGAGAAAGGCAGAAGTAGTCACAGTACACTTTTCAGATCATGATTATTTGTAACAAAGAACCCTGGAAAAATAAGCTAAAAATTAATTGGAAACTAAATAATCTAATTCTAAAGAATGAGTGGGCCAAAGAACAAATCATAGAAACAATAAATAACTACATTCAAGAGAATGACAGTAATGAAATAACATACAAAAACTTATGGGATGCAGCAAAAGCAGTTCTCAGGGGTAGTTTTATATCCCTAAATGCTTACATGAATAAAATAGGGAAAAAGGAGATCAATGATCTGGGCATACAGCTGAATAAGCTAGAAAAAGAGGAAATTGAAAACCCCCACTTAAATACCAAATGGAAATAGTGAAAATCAAAGGAGAGATTAATAAAATTGAAACCAAGAAAAGTATTGAATTAATAAATAAAACAAAGAGCTGGTTTTATGAAAAAACCAATAAAATTGATAAACCTTTGGCCAATTTGATTAAAAAAAAGAAAGAAGAAAATCAAATTACTAGTATCAAAAATGAAAAGGGTGAGGTCACCTCTAATGAAGAGGAAATCAAAACAAGAATTAGGAATTATTTTGCCCAACTGTATGCCCATAAATTTGACAACCTTAGAGATATGGATGAATATCTACAAAAATATAAACTGCCCAGGTTAACAGAAAAGGAAGTAAAATTTCTAAATAACCCCATCTCAGAAAAAGAAATTGAGCATGCCATCAATGAACTCCCAAGGAAAAAATATCCAGGGTCAGATGGTTTTACATGTGAATTCTATCAAACATTTAAAGAACAACTAATTCCAATACTCTGTAGACTATTTGGGAAAATAGGTGAAGAAGGAGCCCCACCAAATTCTTTTTATGACACAAATATGGTACTAATAGCCAAATCAGGTAGAGTCAAAAGAGAGAAAGGAAATTATAGACCAATTTCTCTAATGAATATTGATGCAAATAAAATCAGATCTAAATAAATGGAAAAATATCAGTTGCTCATGGTTAGGCCGAGCTAATATAATAAAAATGGATATTTATAGCAGCTCTTTTTTGTGCTAGCCAAGAATTGGAATGGGGATGATGCAGACTTCGTAACAACCTGGAAAAACCTACACGACATAATGCTGAGTGAGCGGAGCAGAGCCAGGAGAACGTTGTGCACAGCCACAGATATATGGATTCTGTGAGGACTAACCCTGACAGACTTTGCTCTTCTCAGCAACAGAAGGTGCAAGGACAACTCCAAGGGACTCACGATGGAGAATGGTATCTACATCCAGAGAAAGAACTGTGAAGTTTGAATGCAGATTGAGGCACACTACATGCTTGCCTTTTTTTCTTCTCTTTTGTTTTTGTTTTTGGGTTTTTTTTTGGTTCTGTTTCTTCTTTCTCATGGTTCATTCCATTGGTCATAATTCTTCTCCACAACTTGACTAGTGCATAAATTAATTCAATGTGAAGTTATACATGACAGTTATATGAGATTCCATGCCGTCTTGGGGAGGGAGGGTGGAGGGAGGGGAGAAGATCTGGAACTCAAAACTATGTAGAACCGTGTGTGGTAAACTAAAGATAAATAAAGAAATTAATAAAAAAAATAAAATATTAGCAAAAAGATTGCAGCAACTTATAATGAGAATAATACACTATGGCCAGGTAGGATTTATTAAAGGAATGCAAGGCTGGTTCAATATTAGGAAAACTATTAGCATAATTGACCGTATCAACAACAAAAGTAGCAGAAACCATATGATCATCTCAATAGACGCAGAAAAAGCCTTTGACAAAATACAACACCCATTCCTTTTAAAAAAAAAATAGAAAGCATAGGAATAAATGGAACCTTCCTTAAAATTATAAATATCATCTACCTAAAACCATCAACAAGCATTATTTGTAATGGGGATAATCCCAATAAGATCAGGGGTGAAACAAGGATGTCCACTATCACCCCTACTATTCAATTTGGTACTAGAAACATTAGCTGTAGCAATAAGAAAAGAAAAAGAAATTGAAGGAATTAGAATAGGAAAAGAAGAAACTAAATTGTCACTTTTTGCAGATGATATGATGATTTATTTAGAGAATGCTAGAGAATCAAGTAAAAAACTACTTGAAATAATAAACAACTTTAGCAAAGTTGCAGGATATAAAATAAACCCACATAAATCCTCAGCATTCCTATACATTACTGACAAAGCCCAACTGCAAGAGATAGAAATAGAAATTCCATTCAAAGTTACTGTAGACACTATAAAATATTTGGGGAGTCTATTTGCCAAGACAAACCCAGGGCCTATATGTACATAACTATGAAACACTTTTCAAGCGAATAAAGTCAAATCTAAATAAATGGAAAAATATCAGTTGCTCATGGTTAGACTGAGCTAATATAATAAAAATGACAATTTTACCTAATCTATCTATTCAGTGCCATACCAATTGAACTACCCAAAACTTATTTAACCGAGCTGGACAAAACAATAACAAAATTCATCTGGAAAAACAAGAGGTCTAGAATATCTAGGGTATTAATGAAAAGAAATGCTAGGGAAGGTGGCCTAGCCATACCAGATATTAAACTGTACTACAGAGCAGCAGTCATCAAAACTACCTGGTCCTGGCTAAAAAACAGAGGTGTGGATCAATGGAATAGGATAGGAATACAAGATAGATAAGTCAACAACTGTAGCAATCTACTCTTTAATAAACACAAAGAGGACAGCTTCTGGGCTAATAATTCACTATTTCACAAAAACAGTTGGGAAAATTGGAAAATGGTAGGGCAAAAACTGGGCACAGACCAATATCTTACACCATATACCAGAATAAAATCAAAATGGGTTCATGATTTAGGAGTAAAAGCTGATACTATAAGGAATTTAGGAGAGCAAGGAATAGTTTACTTATCAGATTTATGGAAAAGAAAAGAATTCATGACACAACAAGAGATAGAGAGCATTACAAAATGAAAAACAGACAATTTTGATTATGTTAAATTGAAATTTTTTTGTACAAAAAAACCCAATGCAATAAAAATTAGGAGGGAAGCAGAAAATTGGGAGAAAATCTTTACAACTAGTATCTCTTATAAAGGCCTTATTTCTAAAATATACAGGGAACTGAGCCAAATATATAGGAATACAAGCCATTCCCCAACTTAGAAATGGTCAAAGGATATGAACAGGCAGTTTTCAGAGGAAGAAATTAAAACTATCTATAGGCATATGACAAAATGTCCTGGATCACTACTGATTAGAGAAATGCAAATCAAAACAACTCTTTGATACCACATCTCTCCTGTAAGATTGGCTATAATAACAAAGCAGGAGGATGATAAATGCTGGAGAGAATGTGGGAAAATTGAAACATTGTTACATTGCTGGTGGAGTTGTGAGATGATCCAGCCAGTTTGGAGAGTAATTTGGAAGTACGCCCAATGGGCCACAGGAACGTTCATACCCTTTGACCCAGCAATACCACTCCTAGGGTTGTATCCCAAAGAAATCACACAAGAGGGAAAGGGACCCATATGTACAAAGATATTTATATCGGCTCTTTTTGTGGTAGCCAAGAATTGGAAATCAAAGGGATGCCCATCAGTTGGGGAATGGCTGAACAACCTGTGGTATATGAAGTTAATGGAATACTATTTTGCCATAAGAAATGGGGATGATATGGACTTCGTAACAACCTGGAAAAACCTACACGACATTATGCTGAGTGAGCGGCGCAGAGCCAGGAGAACATTGTACACAACCACAGATATATGGATTCTGTGAGGACTAACCCTGACAGTCTTTGCTCTTCTCAGCAACAGAAGGTGCAAGGACAACTCCAAGGGACTCACAATGGAGAATGGTATCTACATCCAGAGAAAGAACTGTGAAGTTTGAATGCAGATTGAGGCACACTACATGCTTGTCTTTTTTTCTTCTCTTTTGTTTTTGTTTTTGGGTTTTTTTTTGGTTCTGTTTCTTCTTTCTCATGGTTCATTCCATTGGTCATAATTCTTCTCCACAAATTGACTAGTGAATAAATTAATTCAATGCAAAGTTATAAAAAAAATAAAATAAATTTACATAGACACTGGTCCCACAGTTATCACAGCCTTCATGAGATACTGTTCACCATAAGAAGAGATGTCCACGAACACACTGACCTTACTAGCTGCACATTCAAGTCTGTAGGAGCACTAGGGAAAAAAAAAGAAAGAATTCACCGATCACGCCCTAGAAAGAGATCCCAAACTGAAAACACCAAGAAATATTATAGCCAAATTTCAGAATTACAAAGTCAAAGAGAAAATACTGCTAGCAGTCAAAAAGAAAGAATTCAAATATCCTGGAACTATGGTCAGGATCATGCAGGATCTCTCAGCTTCTAAATTAAAAGACAGGAGAAATTGGAATATGATATTCGGAAGGGCAAAGGAGCTGGGACTGCAACCAAGGATCAACTACCCAGCAAAACTAAGCATAAATTTTCAGGCAAGGAGATGAACATTCAATCAAATAAGGGGATTCCAGACCTTCCTAATGAAAAGGCCAAAACTCAATGGAAAATTTGATCTCCAAATACAAAATTCAAGAGAGTCATAAAAAGGTAAATGGGGGGAAAACCCCCCATAAAACTTATTAATCAGTAAGGGCAAATTATTTGCATCTTCATATAGGATTATATTTTCTTATGTATGTTATATATATATATGTATATATATATATGTATATATATATATACATATATATACATATACACACACACACACACAAACGTGTGTATATATATATATATATATATATATATATATATATATACATATATATATATATATATGTCAATCTTGAGAATAGAACAGCTATTATGACAACTGAAAGGGATACACACAGACTGTGAATGCCTGCATAAAATAACTGATATAAGGATAAAAAACATAATTAAGAGATGTAAAGGGTGCAGTATGAGAGAAGAAGTAAGGGGGTAGTAGAAAAGGGTAAATTACACCAAATGAAGACGCACAAAAACACAGTTCAGTAGAGGGAAAGAAAGGAAGGAGAAGAGCAGTATTTGATCTTTACTGTCATCTGATCTGGTTCAAGAAGGGAATAACATACCCTGATAAGTATGGAAATCTAACTTTTCCTAAAGGAAATAGGAGGGGAAATGGGGAAAAAGGGAGGGGGGTGGTCAGAAGGGAGGGGAGAAGTAGCAAGTGGGAAACAGTAAGATAAGGGAGGTGAATAAAGAGGGATGGTAAACTGAGGAAGGAGGGGGTCAAAAGCTAAACTTTGTTGAGGAGGGGAAGAGGAAAGGGCGAAATATAAGCATAAACAGGGGGAAATAGGATGGAAAAAAGACACAGATACAAATCATAACTGTGAATGTGAATGGGATGAACTCTACCATAAAACGGAAGCAGATAGCAGAACGGATTACAAACCAAAGTCCTACAATATGCTGTTTTGAAGAAACACTTTTGAAACAGGGAGATACACACAGGGTAAAGGTAAAAGGCTGGAGTAAAATATTTTGTGCCTCAGCTAAAGTAAAAAAAAAGGAGGTGTAGCAATCCTAAACTCAGACAAAGCAAAAGTAAAGATAGATTTAATTAAAAGAGATAAGGAAGGACATTATATCCTGCTAAAAGGCACCATAAACAATGAAGCAATATCATTGTTTAACATATATGCACCAAGTGGTATGGCATGTAGATTCTTAGAGGAGAGGTTAAGGGAGTTACAGGAAGAAATAGACAGCAAAACTATAATATTGGGAGACCTCAACTTCCCCCTTTCTGAACTTGATAAATCTAACCTCAAAATAAATAAGAAAGAAGTTAAGGAGGTAAACAGAATTTTAGAAAAGGCAGATACTGGGGGTTAGAGCCATGATGGTTCCTGGAACGCAGGATCTAGCATGAGTTCCCCTCCGAGTCCCTACAAAAACCTATAAAAAATGGCTCTGAACCAATTCTAGAACTGCAGAGGCCACAAAATAATAGAGGGAAGCAGGGCTCCAGACCAGGACAGCCTGGTTGGTCTCTGGGTGAGGTCTCTCCCGCATAGAGCTGGGAGCAGAGCGGAGCAGAGCAGAGCCCAGTGTGGGTGGTGAGGACCAACCAGACCAGGAGCCAGGCGGAGTGTGCCCTAGCACCCTGAATCAGTGAGCTGCAGCAGTTACCAGACTTCTCAAACCACAAACACCAAAGACAACAGAGAAGGTTAGTGGGAAAAGCTGCAGGAGTGGAAGAATTCCTTGGTGTGGCTACTGCCCCAGGGGCAGCAGAGGTGGGGCAGCTACAGAACTACAGCTGCAGTTGCTTTGGTCCCCAGGCCCACCTGGTGGGGGGAATTAAGTGGCAGATCAGAGCAGGAATGAAGAGCCAGCTGAAGATCTAAGTCCAGTCCGGGTTGGGGGTTCTTGGAGAAGGAGGAATGCTGGTGTGGCAGAGCTGGCACATCCCCCCAAAATTGGAACATAGTTGTCTTAACTCTACAAGCAGTCATACCCCGCTGAAAAACTCAAGGGTCAAGTTAGTTGTCTGGGAACATGGCCAGGTAGCAAAAACACACCCAGATTCAGTCTCAGACTCTGGATTCTTTCTTTGGTGACAAAGAAGACCAAAACATACAGCCAGAAGAAGTCAACAAAGTCAAAGAGCCTACATCAAAAGCCTCCAAGAAAAACATGAACTGGTCTTAGGCCATGGAAGAGATCAAAAAGGATTTGGAAAAGCAAGTTAGAGAAGTAGAGGAAAAATTGGGAAGAAAAATGAGAGTGATTCAAGAAAACCATGAAAAACAAGTCAATGACGGGCTAAAGGAGACCCCCCAAAATACTGAAAAATATACTGAAGTAAACAACACCTTAAGTAGACTAACTGAAATGGCAAAAGAGCTCCAAAAAGCCAATGAGGAGAAGAATGCCTTGAAAGGCAGAATTAGCCAAATGGAAAAGGAGGTCCCAAAGACCACTGAAGAAAATACTACCTTAAAATTAGATTGGAGCAAGTAGAAGCTAGTGACTTGATGAGAAATCAAGATATTATAAAACAGAACCAAAGGAATGAAAAAATGGAAGACAATGTAAAATATCTCATTGGAAAAACCACTGACCTGGAAAATAGATCCAAGAGAGATAGTTTAAAAATTATTAGACTACCTGAAAGCCATGATCAAAAAAAGAGCCTAGATATCATCTTTCAAGAAATTATCAAGGAGAACTGCCCTGATATTCTAGAGCCAGAGGGCAAAATAGAAATGGAAAGAATCCACTGATTGCCTCCTGAAAAAGATCCCAAAAAGAAAACTTCTAGGAATATTGTTGCCAAACTCCAGAGTTCCCAGACCAAGGAGAAAATACTGCAAAGCAGCCAGAAAGAAACAATTTGAGTATTATGGAAACACAATCAGGATAACACAAGATCTAGCAGCTTTTACATTAAGAGACTGAAGGGCTTGGAATATGATAGTCTGGAGGTCAGTGGAGCTAGGATTGAAACCAAGAATCACCTACCCAGCAAAACTGAGTATCATGCTCCAAGGCAAAATATAGACTTTCAAAAAAATAGAGGACTTTCAAGTTTTCTCAATGAAAAGACCAGAGCTGAATAGAAAATTTGATTTTCAAACCCAAGAATCAAGAGAAGCATGAAAAGGTAATCAAGAAAAAGAACAAGAAAAAGAAATTGCAAGGGACTTACTAAAGTTGAAATCTTTTGTTTACATTCCTACCATCTCTGTCCTGTCAGATTGGCTAAAATAACAAAACAGGAAAATGATAAATGCTGGAGAGGATGTGGGAAAATTGGAACATTGTTACATTGCTGGTAGAGTTGTGAACTGGTCCAGCCATTTTGGAGAGCAATTTGGAACTATGCCCAAAGGGCTATAAAAATGTTCATACCCTTTGACCCAGCAATACCACTTCTAGGGTTGTATCCCAAAGTAATCACACAAGTGGGAAAAGGACCCATATGTACAAAAATATTTATAGCAGCTCTTTTTGCAGTAGCTAAGAATTGGAAATCAAAGGGATGCCCATCAATTGGGGAATGGCTGAACAAGCTGTGGTATATGAAAGTAATGGAATACTATTGTGCTATAAGAAATGCGGGTGATATGGACTTCATAACAACCTGGAAAAACCTACACGACATAATGCTGAGTGAGCGGTGCAGAACCAGGAGAACATTATACACAACCACAGATATATGGATTCTGTGATGAGTAACCCTGACAGACTTTGCTCTTCTCAGCAACACAATATGCAGAGACAGCTCCAAAGGACTCACGATGGAGAGTGCTGTCTACATCCAGAGAAAGAACTATGAAGTATGAGTGCAGTTCGAGGCACACTTCATACTAGCCTTTTTCTCCCCCCACCTGCTTTTTTTTCTCTTTTGTATTTGTTGTTGGGTTGTGTTTTTCTTTTTTTTTTGTTTTGTTTCTTCTTTCTAATGATTCATTCCATTGGTCATAATTCTTCACAACTTGACTAGTGTGTAAATTAATTCAATGAGAAGTTATACATGGAAGTTACTAGGGATTCTAGGTTACTGGGATTCCATGCCATCTTAGGCAGGGAGGGGTGGGAGGAAAGAAATACTGGAACTCAAAATTATGTAGAACAGAGTGTTGTAAAGTAAAAATTAAAAAAAAAATAAAAAAAAGGTTAGCTCCCTATCCTTGCAGCAAGCCACCTGGATTTTGCAGATGAACAGAGAACATCTCACCTGTGGGCTTGCACTTTGTTATGTGCAATCTCTGGGCTCAGGGACTTCTGAGAAGTGTAATATTGCAATGATGAGCAAGCATCTAGGTATACACCAATAAATCAATAGACATGTGATTTTATCATTTTGAGTACTCTGTCCAAGTTACATAACAAAGCCAATCCACATGTTCTGATTTTTTTGCATTTCTTTTCCTAATTTGGCAAGGGATAGGGTTGAGGGAAGAGTAATGTGTTGTGTGTCAATTGTAAGACAGTTATTCTTTTCTGAGTAGTCCTTGATTTTTATCAGAGGCCCTATAGACCCTTACCTCAAAGAGGAATTTGAGGATCTTCTGTGAATCAACTGGAGGAAGTTCCCAATGGCCGGCAGAGGAGGTGGTTCTGGAGGAAGTTTCCCCTGCTCTGCCTCTGTCTCTCCACACAAACAGGATGATGAGGAAAACATAAACACAAGCCACTTGGCCATGGGTGGAAAATCCTCACAGGTCCATTGCCTCATTGTTAGGGCCTAGACATGACAGGTGCCAGCTCATGTACCCAAAGATTATTTTGTCCTGCAGTAAAATGGTGGACTGAGGAGTCAATGATAAATCTGGTATTTTGAAGAAAGCTGGAAATGCCTTTTCATCATTTTAACCATGAAGGGAAAAGTTGAATAAATATTTTGAAAAGTGTTTTTTTTTTAAATCTGCTACATGTGGAAAATATTTTATTTAAGTAACCAAGAATAGTCAATAGCAAAGTTCATCTTTTTTCCATTGGTTTTTTGTTGTTCAATTGTTTCTTTGTGTCTGACTCTTCATGACCTTACTTAGGGTGTTCTTGGCAAAGATACTAGAATGGTTTGCCCTTCCCTTCTCCAGCTTATTTTACAGATGTGGAAAGTGATGCAAACAGGGTTAAGTGATTTGCCCATGGTCACACATCTAGTAAGTGTCTGAGGCTGGATTTGAACTCAGGTCTTCCTGACTCCAGGCCCAGCTCTCTATCCACTGCACCACCTAGCTGTCCCTTGAGTCTTTTAAAAGATTTTTCTTTGATAATGTTTCCTTTTATAATGCCTCCATTTCAAAATATATCTTTACCTGTTGCCTTGCCCAGCAAGTTATCTTTCATTCTTTAAATTTCTATTCATTTTGAACTTAAATATATGAAGATAAAAAAGCACATTTCTATATGCACAACAGCACATAAGAAGAGGGTTCAATATAAAACTATAAATTTCTCTTTCACACTGTTTAATGTTTTTGAAAAACTATATAATTGATGGTACAAATCATTTTCAAAGCTAGCCCACTTTTTTGTGCTTCCTTCTAATTTTCTTTTGTACTGTGTTGTGCCCTTTTAGCTTTTTCCTCCTTACCCAACCCATCCTAGAGAAGACTGTCATTACGTACACGTGTGTATGTAGATAGATAGATAGATAGATAGATAGATAGATAGATAGATGTAAAATCATAAAACATATTTCCATTTATCAATTCTTTCTCTGGTTGTTGACAACATCTTTTTTCATAAGATCTTTATATTTGATTCAGAAATAGCTTATTGCTAAATGTTTGGTAGAATTCAGCTGTAAAGGCATCTTATCCTGATTCTTTTGTCTTGGGAAGCTCATTTATGGCCCGTTCAGTTTCTTCTCCTAAAATAGGTTTATTTAGATATTATATTTCCTCTTCTATTAATATAGGCAGTTTATATTTTTTTGTAAATATTATTCCATGTAACTTTAATTATTAAATTTATTGGCATCCAGTAGGTCTTCTCTTGTAACAGAAAATAAAAAAAAGGATAAGTAAAAGCAGTTTCCCAAAACTGACCATCATACTATTGACTGCATTTGTCAGTATGTGCAAAGTTCAACACCTGTAGTCCCCCATTTCTGCAAAGCAGGTAGAGGTGTACATTTTCTCACCACTTCTATAAAGCCAAGCTTGGTAATTATAATTACACAAGGTTCAGTTCCTTCTCCCATTCCTCAATTACTGTTTCTCAGAGTACTGATATGGAAAGAATACTACTCCCCAGAATTACTAACATGGGATGGCTCCTTCCCAGAACACTGACATGTAAATGCTAACATCCATAGTAACATCATGGAAAGGCCCACCCCCAGAATGCCAACGCTGAAAGGTTCCTCACCAGAGTCACTAAGAAGGGAAAGCACATCACCAGAGTACTATCAAGTCATGAATTCTCTTAGCCATAGAGTCTCATGAAGTCCATCTTCTAAACCATAGTTTAAACCAAGTTTAAACTTCTAAAGTAAGTTGGGGTTGTGATAGGCATCCATGGAGGACCCCTCACCCTGTGCCCAAGACTTCTTCTGATATTGATTAAGTTACTTCCCCACTCTGTGCTTCAGTTTCCTAATTTGGAGAATGAAGGTTTTGCATTGTATGGTTTTTAAGGTACATTTTATTTGCAATAGTTTAGAGCAGGAGTTACTTATATTCTTGGTATCATGGTCCCCTTTGCACAGCATCTGTTGAAGCCTAGGGATGGATTCCTTCCTCAGAATCAAATTTTAAATATGCATTCAATAAAAAAAACACAGAATTGCAAAGAAAATTGCTTATATAGAAATAGTTTTCAAATATTTTTATAACTTCACAGACCAAATATTGTGCACAGAAATCTTGATGATGGAACTTTGATGATTATTCTTTGACAACAGGATTTTTAATTCTATAAATTTGCCTAGTTCATATATTACATAATGCCAAGTGTATTTGATTTGACTCCTTGTTTAAATATATGGCAGAGAAAGTCTTCAAATCTGATTATTTCATCTCCTTCAGGCCTCTTTCCTTTAGCTATATAACTCCTAAATCTCTCTCTTGACACCTTGCCTCTCTTTGGTACTTTAGTTCCATTTCTCTAATTATCTTTTAGACATCTACACTCATCTCAATTTATTCTTCCAAACTAGATTTCAGTCTTAAAACTTTTCTGTCCAGAGTGCCATATTCTTCTAGGCATCGAGATATGGACATCGGAACCAGTTTTGTGTTTTGAATTATATCCTCTAAATCCCCATCAAAACTCTGCATTTCCTTGTTCCTTGTCCAAAGGTCTTTAGTCTATCAATCAACAAGCATTTGTTAAGCATTTACAACATACTAAACATTGTTGCAGGTGCTACTAGAGGTGAAGGTAAAGGCAAAAGTGATCCCTGTCCTCAAGAAGCTCACATTCTAATTATGGAATCTCATGTTCTATTGGGGGAAGCTTCATCATTTC
Organism: Trichosurus vulpecula; assembly: GCF_011100635.1. Classification (NCBI taxonomy): domain Eukaryota; kingdom Metazoa; phylum Chordata; class Mammalia; order Diprotodontia; family Phalangeridae; genus Trichosurus; species Trichosurus vulpecula. Next base: position 38,501,640 of record NC_050580.1, on the reverse strand, counting down.
ATGACAGGTCTCTTGTTATAGAACCTAAATGATAAGAGATTTATTGCTAATTTTAGTTTATTTTGAATCTAAGGCAAACTTGACTACATCACAGTAATACAAGTTTATGCGCCGAGTAAAATAGACCAAAAAGAATAATACAAATACAACAGGGGCTGTGGAGGAAAAAGATGCAAGTTAATTATTGATTGGGCTGTCAAGATATTCTAGAAAGTGACTTGCAACTCTCCCTGTAAAGTTGAGAAATGAATCATACCTTGTCCTCAAGCAATAACACTACTTGGTCTATACCTAAAGAGATCAAAGAAAGAGATCAAGGACACATATAAACAAAAAAAATATATTTACAGCAGCTATTTTTATGTGGCAGGAACTAGAAAATAAGGGAGTGCTCTTCAATAGGAGAATGCCTGGACAAATTACAGCGCAGTCACTTCTCTCATAATCCATGTTTGGAAAACTGGAATCTGTCCCAATGTGATTGATCCATTAAGGAGCATGGTGAGCATAACTTGAATTTTGAGTTTGCTTCTGTGTGATCTCTTCCCTGAGAAGCAGCAAGAATGCAGAAAATGGAACTACTTTCTAATGACTTACAAGCTGCAGTCCTTGCCATGCCCTCTTCCAGGAGCAAACCCAAGGTCTCTGACAAGGGAAAGTGCTGCATATGTTGTATATTTCATGGTGCATTTAGGAGCTATGAGCAGAAAAAGCCTGATCCTTACTGTCTCTCCTTCCAACTTCTTCCCTAAGGTCTCTAGCCTCCAGGTCCAGAGATTTGGCCTGCCCTCCAGCTTGGGGCCCAGAGTGAGTAGCAGCCTGAGCCTGTAGACCCAGTGCCCTTTTATTGTAATTTTTATCAATTTCTTAGCAATTTGCCATATTTAAGCTGTACTACCATTTTTATTAGTTTACTCATTCTTTTTTTAAGGTTACTGTGAAAGTTATTGAGCCCCTAACTCCACTTGCCTAATAAATTTGGTGTGTTTTATTGCATGATTTTAGATATTGGGATAATTTTGGGAAAATCATATGTCACATTAAAACAAGACTGACTGCATATGAATATGTTGGAATATTGCTGTCCTATAAGGAAAGAAGAGAGAGCTTGTCTCAAAGAAACATAGGAAGAAGGAAACTGATAAAGAGTCAGAGCAAAACAAAAGAGATCAATTTACACAATAAAAACGCAAAAAGAGCTGGCTTTGAAAAAGTTAAGAACTTTGATCAGCACACTGACAAACACCATTGCAGGGCTCTCTTGATGAAATGTACTACCCACATCCTGAGAAAGAGCTGATACACTCAAGGTACAGACTGAAATAGTTTTTTTGGATATGGCCAATGTGGGAACTTGTTTTAATTTATTGCATAGTTGTTACAAAGTTTTGTTTTTCTTTAGGAGTTGAGGTGGGAGGGATAAAAAAGAAAGAATTTTATTCATTGTTCATGTTGTTCGTTGAAAAATGGATTTAGATTATTAAGTAAAGGCAGATGTTCTTTTACTATCTCCTTACTTACCTTGAGCATCACCTCTCAGTCATTTTGTTCAATCATTTTCAGGGCATGTGTCGTTCTCTGTGGCAGAGGAAATAATAATAATAAAAAAAGAAATGACCATCTCTGTTCCCTGTCTGTTGTTGGCATTATGGTCCCATACACCACAATCAAGTGTCCTTTCCCTTGGTTAATCCTGCTTTTTCCTCAGATAAAAATTTTACAAACAATCCTCTTTGTTGTTATCGTCTTCCCTAGTAGGTTTTGGATGATTCTAAGCTTCAGCACCAATTGCCCTTTTCTACTTGTTAAGAAGAATCATACGAGAAATAATTTTTTTTTTTTAGTTCCTCCACCTCTGGAAAGATGAAATAATCACTGGGAGAAGTGAAGCAGTTTTGCTTTTGTGAGAGAGTTCTCGAGCAGATGCCTGGAAAATGGAAGTTCCCTTTCATTTTCATATTATGCATCTGGGCCAGGCTTCTAATCTGTTTCTCAGCATCTAGGTAGGGAAGTATGACGAAGATAGGGCACCAGGGCAGAAAGCACTAGGAAAGAAAGAGGTTTCGGGGGATGTCTTAGTCAACAGAGGGTACAGGAATATACACCATTTGATACTTTGTCATCTCAAAACTGGTTCTAGGTCAAAGATGATGAGTGATAGCATGGATCTTATCTGTTTATTGAACAAGAAAAATGTTCTGCATACATAGCTGTTTGCTTCTGATCCCAGGAGAAAAGCAAGGATTTTGTCCTAGCCTTTAGCCCAGCTTTGAAATCTGAAGTCAAATAACCAAAGGAGATGTCTTAAACTTAGGGGAATCAGCAGCTCATTCACTTCAAACATGCAGAACTGACCTAACAGGCTAACAGTGACTTTGTCCAACAGCAGTCTACTGGAAATTCCAACCACACACAAAGAAACTGATCCACTCTGGGAACAAGAACTTTCAGAGGTGTGATCTTGTGATCTCATCCCCTGTCCTCCTCCCACCCTGCCCCAGTTTAAACATTAGGAAATTTGAGGCAGAGATTGGTTTACACAAGGTCAAACAACAAATGAGTGTCAGGCAGAGTTGAGATCCTACCTGAACTATGCTCCTCTCCAAACTGAGATAAATTATTTTCTTTGTGTTATAAGAGACATGGACCCTGGTGACCATCCATGAACTCTTTTAAACTTGGCATGAGCTTTTGAAAAGGAACAAATTTCTTTGAAACTTATCTGTGTACCTAGTCTAGCACTGATATTATTTAATTCCTGCAAATTTGTTCCATACAGATGGGAGACACATGGCACAAGACAAGAAAGAATAACATGAATTCTGAAGGGAGCTCGCTTTTTGAAAATATATTACATTTTCCTCAATTACATGTAAAGATGGGTGCTCCATTTGAATCAACCTTCTGATCATTATTGTCAGGAAGATACATACTCAAGAAGAGTTTTTACCTTTATCATAGTGGGGAGGCAGAAGAATTCCATTTGGGTGCTGATGTCTTCCCAG